>NC_138372.1:54384967-54395273 GCF_054177405.1 Leptonychotes weddellii
TTTATTTTATAGAGAGCGAGCGAGAGAGAAACAGCATGAGAGGGGAGAGGGTCAGAGGGAGAAGCAGGCTCCCCGCTGAGCCAGGAGCCCGATGTGGGACTCGATCCCAGGACCCTGGGACCATGACCCGAGCCGAAGGCAGATGCTTAACCATCTGAGCCACCCAGGCGCCCCTCATTTAATAAATTTTAACAAATAAGAGAATAGACCATGAAATCTGACCACATTGACTAGAATCGTGGCTTCTTCACTTCCTAGCTGTGTGGCCTTGGGCAGTTTCCTTAGACTCTCGAAGACTCAGTTTATTCACTTGTAAAATGGGAATAATGATAGGTTTTTTACAAGGATTAAAACATTTAATAACTCAAAGTACTTAGAACAGAAGCTGGTATATAACAGTTTCTATATAAGTGTTAGCTATTATTATTACTGCTATTGCTATTAAAGAAACATATGCTTAAAACTTTATCAGAATTTCAATAAATAAAAATATAGTACAAAGTTTCAACAGTTAAACTATTACTCACAGAATCAAAATTTTATTGCCATGTACTAGATAAGTTCAAATATAATGGGAAGAGCATCTCTAAAGGCACAAAATTAAGCTTCAGGCTTTGCCACTATTATAAATTAATATATTTACTTAACTTAAGCAACTATGAAATCTGTTAATATATGTATGGAATATGCCTGGTATGATAAAAGGGACTGTACTATTCTGGTAATCACATATTTTATTGAAGAGCCTTTGGGCTATTTTAATATTCAAATCAGTTGAATATTTAGCTGTAATAATGTAAGATTAATATTTGTACAGGCACTTGTTCCTTTAACAGAAGACATTATAGTCAAGCTATTACCCTGCAATAATGGAAAGATTTTTTTAAAAGCGCTCTCAAAGGAAAGCTTTTACAGGTCAGAATTTTATTCTGATACCATGTATTTCCATAAGTGATGCCATTTCTTAACGTATGAAACATTAATCATCAACTTTCACACTATTTCACTTTCATACACCTTAAATTGTAACCACGTTAACATAAGCAATCATCTTATGATCAATTGTCTGGTTTTAATCATTTAATTGATTTTAAGAAATGCACCAAATTTTCAAGTCATCAGCAATTTGAGACATCTAACTGGGTTCACAAACAAAACACTTCTGTTCCTGCATTTCTATACTCAGTTTTTACTGAGTATTTTATACTGAGTTTTTATACTCAGTCCTGCATTTTTATACTTTGCCATGCATATATCACCTACTAAAAGCACAGATCTACATGATTTCTTTTTTGTGTATAAATTCTATTTCATAATATTAATATAACACTTCAGACAGTACTTTTCTGGGGAATTATTCCATGTCCCTGAAGAGGACAAAGCCACTCGGACTCATGCTTTAAAATACCGCCGAAGGTGTGCTATAATCATACAGAAACCCTGGCCTGCCATGATTTATTGCTTCATTTTTGTATTTTTACTTTAAACAAGAAAAGCAACAAAATGCTCTCTTTTTGCTAAAGAATGCAAATCTCAATTACCGCATGTGTTTCAGGAAGATGGAACAAACCTGAGCAGTATTATTTTCTTGTATCCCTTCTTACAAGGAAAATAGCACAGCAGCTGTGTAGCAGAGGATCCCTTGAACACATGTGGAATGAAATGACACTTTTTTTGATTTTTATATAAAATTAGCTTCAGAACACTCTTATTTGAAAACACTTGGCCATTTACAATATATAATGGCCCTGGCCAAAAGCACACAGGTGTGTTACTTCCTTATTTATTTATTTATTTATTTATTTATTTATTAAAAGATTTTATTTATTTATTTGACAGAGAGAGACACAGCGAGAGAGGGAACACAAGCAGGGGGAGTGGGAGAGGAAGAAGCAGGCTTCCTGCAGAGCAGGGAGCCCGATGCGGGGCTTGATTCCAGGACCCTGGGATCATGACCTGAGCCGAAGGCAGACGCTTAATGACTGAGCCACGCAGGCATCCCTCAAGTCAGTGTTTTACTTGGTAAACATGTCTGAGACCATGCATCCCTGGCTGTTAAGCACCATGGCGGACAGGGCTAGAAAGGTAACAGCTTTATTTTGAGCAGGGGGCAAAGACAAGGCAGCACTTTACAGCTACATTGTAACTAGATCCTGCATAGGTGTGTTACTTCCTTGCAGTATTGTTTTATTTCTTTGGCTCTTAAAAAACACCAGAAGGGGGTCTATTGTGCATGCAGGTGTGATCACCTACCATGGAGTATAAATTGTATCTCCTTTTGGGTGAGCAGGAAAGGAAAGGGAAGAGTGTTTTGGTTTTTTTTTTTTTTTTTTAAGATTTTATTTATTTTTATTTGAGAGAGAGGGAGTACATGAGAGGGGGGAGGGTCAGAGGGAGAAGCAGACTCCCCACCGAGCAGGGAGCCCGATGCGGGACTCGATCCAGGGACTCCAGGATCACGACCTGAGCCGCAGGCAGTCGCTTAACCAACTGAGCCACCCAGGCGCCCAGGGAAGAGTGTTTTTGAGTACTGACTTCCTAGTTTGCCGTTAATTAACTCGGTGGTCCACTTTGGGAGGATCACAACCTCTACATATCTTAGTTTCTTTATTCTGGTAAATGTATCCCACTTCCTTCTCCTCCACAAAACCTCATTTTGTGACAGTACATTAAACGGAATGTCAAATAGAGCAGGTACGCAATATTTCTTGTCCATAAGGAACTGGAAGATTAGTGGGCAACTGCAGTTACCTCCCTGTCTCAGAAGGCCCATGGATGGGTCGGCAAAGGTATTTGCCTTTTCTGAGTCTTACTGTGGAATGACAGTAAGAAATCACAGAATAGTAGATGATAGTTTACAAATGATCTTCACAACATTACTAGGATTGAGACTTATATCTCTCCCATGATCTCACTGGATTTAGTATAATTTCCTCTTCTTTATAGATATAGATGGGGCTCAGGAAGCCTGAATGTTTTTCTTAAAATAGCTAATAAATCATGGAGTTCAGACTCAAAAGCCTATTTATTTATTTATTTAGTTTTTAGAATTTAGTCATTCCTATGCACCAAGACTTAGAAGTGAGCAAGAATGGGTGGGGGTAGGGAAGCCAGGGGCAAGGTTAGGAAAGGGTACTCAGAAAGAAAACATGTAAAGGGTTAAAGGCTTCTCTAAAAATGAAATTCACTAACATGAATTGATAAGGCCTCTGAGCCAGCTTGGCACTTTATTATTTCATTAAATCTCCACAAAAATTCTGTATGAACTTAGGTCCTTTTACAACCCTTGTTTTACAGACGAGGAAAGAGAGACTGGAAAGTTAGAATAATTTATGAAAGGTCATGTGGCCCTTAAGTGGTCGAATTGGGACAGTTTCCCATTTCTGTTGTCTCTCAGGAGAGTTCTTCCCAAGGCCTCATTCACTGTTTTGCAACCGTTTCACAAATCACAGATGGACAGATTTAGGAATAACTTTACATGTAAAGAACTGCATCATAGTTGAAATTTTTTATGGTACATGAATCAAAAGTTGTTTTCTCCCATGCGAGAACCGCTTGGTTCTATCAAAAATCATGTCAACAGTTTACAACTCCTGAAAAGGCACTCTGATTTAGCATAAGTACATTTTAGTGAGTCCTGATGTAATGCTGTGAGAAAAGAATTGTTCACAGCAATCTGTCTTCCTAGACTGATTACTTAGATATTCTATATAAACTATTTATTTATATAGAAATGAGTTTGGTCTTGAGATGTAAAACCTCTATGGAAAAGTGTGAAGCGTTCCCAATAAGCATTTAACATTTCTGAATGTCACAAATGTTTATATGGTTCTATATCCTCCTAGCAAAAAATGTGCACACCTACAGCATTACAATTAAAAGCTACATTAAACTACACAGATGGAAAATTAAATATTTATATTTATGTAAAAATTGTGTTCTATTATGTTATTACATTAGGATGTTCGAAAGCAAAGAAATATATTTCTAAACTGTTTCTCTCAGCTGTAAAGCTCGTTATAAGAAGATGAAAATTAAGCATACTGTAAATAGGTCAAATAACTAAAAATAACCAACATAGTTAATTTTTTTTGTTTGTTTTTTAAAAAGGCAGGGTATGATTAAGTATATATTAATTTAACATGTGTAGCAGTCAAGCAGAGAAAAAGGTAGTAAAATAAGAGCTTTTTAAAATGGACGATGTAAACTTTATATTTTTTACTTACCGAAAATATTGCTACTTTCTCAGATAATGCCTCAGATCTATTTGATGGAACAAGGGTGATGGTAGTGCTTGGACTTTGTGTTCTTCCCCAAGACCACATCCTGCCACTTCAACACAGACCTCTGTGGTAAAGGAATTTGTATCCGGATATTTGCCTTAAATATATAGGTTTTTAAAAATGACCTCTTATATTTTAAGCATAAAATCCAGGAAACAAACAAAGAGTGAAACTGACTTGAGTACAACAGAATTTGAACCAGATATAAGGATGGATATTTAATAGAAATAAATTCAAAATACAGTTTAAGACCATATTAGAAAAAGATAATTGCTTTTTTTTAACTGAGCACCTACTATACTTTTGGTGTTACTAACAATTTATTTTATAACGATTTCATTGAATTTTTACAACACAGTGGAGTCCATATAATTGTTATTTCCACTGCTCACACAGGAAGAAACACGTATTTACTCAAGCCACATATCTAATAATGGATAGAGCCAGGATATAAACCTAGATAACTAAACAGCAGAACCAGACCTCTTTTTACTCTTTGTTAAAGCAAGTATGTTGCAGCAGTTCTTTGGAAGACATTCTGCTTTCCAAACTTAACCTACAATTGCCTCTGTTATCACTCTTTGCCATTTTTTACTTCCTTTATTAACACACAGAGAGGAAACAATGGAATTAATTTTATGTTTAGAATCAGGCCACAAACCATTTCATAGGTATGTGTACAAAACTGATTCAGTCTGTACCACTGCAAACTCCTGAATGCATTTTCCTCACGTGCGGCACAGGTATTATTTCACTTTTATATAATATTAAGCAATATGTAACAATGTAACACAACTCTATTAATAAGTGTACTTTCAGAATGTAATATTTGCCAGGTCATTTATTTTCATTTGCTCCCTGAACCATATGCAATTAGCAAAGCACCATTTTTGGTGTTTATGATTACCGCTCAAAGTTGCTGCCACCTGCTGGTGGTATGCCCTTATTATAAGACAGCTAAAATTTCTTTTGCTAAGCCTATATTCTAGGGTTCGTAATTCTTAGCTATTTCCTAAATACTATATCCCCATGTGTTAGACCTTAGCAAAGGTGTTACATAATTGGTAAGTAGTGGAGCGAGGTTTAAAAACTTTAAAGTATGAATCTAACCAAAGCTGTTAACCACTATTCTATAGTGGTTTCCTCTTTAGAAAAATCTTTACATAAGTCTGTTACATCCATACTACTGAATGTCCTTCAGTGGTAAATAAGGATGAGCTAGTTCTACAAACGCTGGTGAGGATCAAATTCCATGATGTAGTTTTTAAGACAAAAAAAGGGGGGCAAAACATTACTTACATAAATCATATGATTATGTTTATTTAAAGAATAAATTACAGATTTATATGTTTATATATAAATGTGTATATGTTTATATATATTTATATGTTTAAGCTAAGATTAGAGTTAGCCCATTCCCATGGGAGGTTCATATTTCTTCCACAAAACCATGATGCTTCCATAAAAAATGTAGTTTTCAAGGTCAAGGGAACTATTCAATAAGTCAGGACACTTAGCTGAGACAATGTATTCTGCCACTGAGTAAGCAGGCTCAGGCATATTTTTTTTTAATCCCTCATATAATATTTCTATCTGCAAATGATTTCTGCTCAAAAACTCTGGTAAAACTTTTGACAAAAAATATCACTCTGTCTTCAAAAAGTTTGTGATCCTTTTAAATAATCACTCCTTAGTGAGCTCTGATGATAACTGAAGTAAAGCATGCAAAGATCTTTGTGCTCCAAGAAGCAACATTAGAAAAAAAACAGGAAAGATGTTATTACGGATGCTCCATGAGTAACATATTTTAATAAAATAAAGAGATTCCAACGTAACAACTGAATACAAGTCACTGAATGAATACAAGACACTGCTGGATTCTTGAAGAATATGACATTCAAGTCATTGAAGATTCTACTACTGAGTAGTAGACAAGGAGAACATTCACATATAACAATCATATGAGTCAGATTATGATAAATTATGTATTATGAATATAAACAAAATAAACTGTGCATTCATGAAAGGGAAATTTTCCCAAGGAATGAAAGCAGTAGAATCTGACCTAGACTTTGAAAAATTATTAAGACCTTACCAGGTAACAATGTCAGGAATGGCCATTCCAGACAAAAAGAACAGAATGAGTCAAGACATGGAGGTACAACAGATTGTGAAAAGTTCGGAAAACAGCAAATTATGCAATGTAATAGTTCAGGATATGTTAGGACAACAGTAGATGATAACAGTGATGGCCTGATGTTGAAGGCATGTGAATGTTATGCTGAGGACCACTTCTTTCCTGTAAGGACTGAGAAGCCACGGAGGTTTCTGTCAAGAAAGTGACATGGACATGTCTTCATTTCAAAGAGAGCACCATAGAAGCAAGATAAAGAATGGATGAATGGATGTGGAGTGGCTATGTCAGATGTCCAGATACGAAATCATGCTAGCAACAAGAAAATAAGCAAGAGAAAACATGAAATATTTCAGAGGTAGGCTCTTGCTAAAGCTATAAAATGAAGTACATTTCTTCAGACTTCTAATTTTCCAACACTAATCTATTTAACTCTAAGAACCGTCTAAGTGTTGAAGAGAAAAACAACAATAACTACAAAATACTTTGTGTTCCCGGATACTAGCTCAATATTGTGATCAAGAGGACTACCAGGCAGAATCCCTGAAGGATATAAAGTGTAATAAAGAAAAGTCTCAGCAACTTGATAAGAGGAACGAATACAACATTAAGGAATAAATACTCAAGGACTATCTTCTCGTAATAAGTGCCACACCAACAGCATGTCAAGAAGTAGAGAGGAGATCTTCAGATTCACAGAAATATGGAATTTTTTTATGATCAGAGGGGTTTAAAGACTTACTCAGTTTTTACTTCTGCTGATAAATCATTGGTAATTCTGGCAATATATTTAAGAAGAGTTTCTGATGATAGAAAATGCTGGTGTGGGCATTTAACTCAGAAGTGTATTTTCTATACATCCTGAGATAAATGAAAAATGTAGTAGGCAATATACACAGCTGTGAAACATAATTGCTAGACACATATGCAGCTGAAAAGAAGTAAGATATTAGGGCATATACAAAACCTGCAATAATTCCATTTCCTGAAAAATACACTTAAACCACATATTTTTACACTTAACTATTTGTTATCTATAGATTCTGTAATACAGGTTATAATTGCCAAGTCCAAAATATATTTGGAACTCTTTGCTGCTAAAGGCTTTGTCAAAGTCTTCCCCTGAATCCCACATAGTGGCTCACAAAGTGCTAGAGAATAATGCAAGCCAGATAAACACTTGTTACATTAGAGGGAAGAAAATTCTCAGCGAATCTGCAATAGGCAGGAGCATCACAGTAGCCCAGAATCACACAGAATGAACCATTCTACAGAATCACTCCCTCTGAGGACTGCATTCACAGTGCACAGAGCCAGCACTCAAGCACCACTTAAATAAAAACACCTCCTTGAATGAATTGGCAACAATAGACCCTGAGTATAAAATGGAAATGGAATAGATGCTGATTATGATGAACCTGTCAGCCGGCTAACCCTCGGCAGTTAAACTGGCAAGTGCAGTAAGAGCACTGACGAAAAAAATCAGAGAACAAGTCCATCAACTCTGAACCTCACTGAAAGGAAAGAAATTGGGAGTGTGTGTGTGTGTGTGTGTATGCATATGCATGCAAGAAAGAAAGATCTAATGACTATTACAAGGTTCTTGTAATGAAATATGTGACTAAGTACATGCAGATTATGATGAATGTCAAAGAAAACTCCAGTTGAGGTTGTGAAAAACAGCCACTTTAAATTTGGTTAAATATTAAATCCAACTCAAATTACATCTTGCAACTATGTCTAGGACATCATTTTCATAATTTTCGACATTCCTCTCTCCACTAAAGACCATGGCTAGGGAAGACCCAATCAAAGCAGCCTATCCCCTGTGGGGCCATCAACCTAATAGTCTGGTTTCTGTTTAGGTTCATCCATATGTCAGTGTGTTTCCAGTAGCCAGTGCCACTTTGGGATTCTAACTGGGATTTGTCAGGAAAGGGACATTTGCCTGAGAATATCAATTTCCCTACAGACAAAGTAGCAATTAATTAACTAAAAGTTAAACTGAGCATGAAATAATTATAAATATACTATAGGTATATCAGATTGGTTTTAGCCATCAATTCTTTTTTGCACTTGTTTGTAATAGACTAAATCCCAATCCTATTGCCCCAGTCCTTTATCTTTCATGTCCTTTTTCTGTCCCTGCAGGTACTCTACCAGCATGTTGTGCAGGGATTTAGATTTCCTCTATACGTGTTTAATGCCCAGTTAATATATACCTGTAGTACTTTCCTGTCTTGATTACAAATACTTGGGATTTTATAGTTTTTGTTTACTTTACTTCTAACCCATATTTTCTCTTTTCTTCTGCATTTTTGTTTTGTTTTGTTTCTATTTTTGTTTTCTGGTCTTCTGAAGTTGCACAGTCCATTAAATTGGGATGGTATCCTTTGTGAATTATTTGCATATTCAAAGACTGAGGACTAAACATGGATAGCAAGGCACCCCAATGTTCTTTTTTTTTCTTAAAGATTTTATTTATTTACTTGAGAGAGAGTAAGCGAGAGAGAGAGAGAGGAGAGCACGAGCGGGGAAGAGGGGCTGAGGGAGAGGGAGAAGCAGACTCCCTGCTGAGCAGGGAGCCCAATGCAGGACTCGATCCCAGGACCTGGGATCATGACCTGAGCTGAAGGCAGACGCTTAACTGACTGAGCCACCCAGGTGTCCTGACACCCTAATGTCCGAAAGTGAGATGCTAAGTCACTTATGTGCTATTGCTTCCAAGTGTGTAGTCAGATACTGGTTTCGTGACCACAGTCCTTAAAGGTATAACAGATTGATACTGAAGAGACTGGGAATTTTTTTTTAAGAAATGTTTGCAGGCCTGTGGGGGTACATCTCTACCTCATGTCAGGTGAAAGGGTCTTCAACAGTCATAGTATGGGGGGGAGGGGGTCTTTGAGCCACAGATACAAAGGAAAGATATTATGTCAACCTTGTTTCTCAAACAGCAGAGAGAGGTGAGAAGGCCATGTAAGGAATTTCCCCGGAGTTCTCAGAGCAAAGGGGCATGAGTATTTAACTTGCAATATTTGTAGACCATGATGGAGAAAAAGCCAGCCTGGGATGACTTAGAGGCATTTAACCTTAGGAAACTGCTTCTTAGGTCATAGTAAACCTATGGAAATTATAGAACAAGAGGGAAATGAACAATATTGAGCCAGAGAATGCATATGTTGTATAAGAAGTGCAGTTGGATATTCCTAGTGCAGATATGTCTAAAGAAAACATTTGAGAAAGTATTAGTTTTGAACATCTGCCAAGTAAAGAGAACGCTGGATATCACATTACAATAGCACGAGTCAAAAAATAACTTCTTTGCTTCTTATCTCTCCTCAGCCCCTCTTCTTCTTCATCAACACTGAAAAGCTCAGAAATCACACAAGCACTAGACAAGGAAATAGAGAAATCAAAGTCACCTGCCAATCCTCACACCCTCCTTCCCACAACAGACTACAAGTTCAAATCACGTCAAAGCTGGGGGAATGAAATTTGGAATTTTGTCTATTACGCTTGCCTAGAAGTAGCAGACACATCAGCTCTTCACATACACATGATTTCTGACTAACAGTGACCAGGACACTTTTATTACTTTAGACCATCCAGAAAATTCAAAGGATCAGTGCCGGGTAACATCCAATTTACCTGATCTCTCTAGCAGTTTCAAACAAACATGAGGGACAGGGACAGATATAAAACTGTTTTGTGCTGCACTCAGAGTTTCACTTTTTTTTTTATTATGTTATGTTAATCACCATACATTACATCATTAGTTTTTGATGTAGTGTTCCATGATTCATTGTTTGCGTATAACACCCAGTGCTCCATGCAGAACGTGCCCTCTTTAATACCCATCACCGGGCTAACACATCCCCCACCCCCCTCC
>NC_138372.1:54395373-54435525 GCF_054177405.1 Leptonychotes weddellii
ACCCTTTTTAAAGTTCACTTTTTAAAGCACACCTAGTCATTTACATATGACTCCTTTGGGGGCAACCTATCAGGCCACATATTCCTAAGAACAAGTACCAGCTGTCCAGGCCATCTGTTACCTAACCTTTAGGACATGAAGGCTCCTCCCCTACTCCTCCCCCAATTCATTCCTGAGCTTTCCTCACAACTTTTTTTCCTCCTGTAATTAGTAATCTCTGGATTATCTCATACTTTCCTTTTTCCTCTTTCAGCCTTTCATAAATAGCTTCCTTAATCTAATCTCTGTTTGAAATAACTAGCATTGCTTTTGGTTTCCTGACTGAGCCCTGCTGATATACTCACTAACTCTGGGTTATATATCATATATCGATACATTAATGTATATTAAAATATATTCATAATTTTTAAATGACTTCAGAATGAATATCAAGAGTCAATTTAACTCAAGTAAAGGAAACTAAAAGTCAAATTGAACACATTCCTTAAAATAAACTATATAGTCAATAGCAAAAAATCAGCATAATTGTGTTGGCGCTGCTAAGAACCATACCATTACATGCTTGTGGTTACATGCTATTTGAGTTTTTCTTTCTTTTTACCTTCTCAACATAATTCTGACCTTGTTCAGCATAACATAACAGTTTTAAGACTGAAATCTATTTTTTCATAAGTAATGCAAGAAAGTTATTCAAAGTTTCTCAGATGGTTTGTATATATATTATATATATATATAATATATATATAGTAAAATCTAATAATGGCCACTGGAAAGTACATCTTAGTAGCAGAAAGAAAGTAGTATATGAGAAAATATTTAATATTGCATCAAATAATCTATTTAAAACTAGAAACAAGTTTTATAAGTCAGTGTCTATCCTGTCTACTTGTAGGGCATCCAAATATGTCACATTTCATAAGTTTTTTTATTACTAGCAACAGAACAAATTCAATACCCAAAGTGGAAGATCCTGAAGAGAAGAGCATTAGAAAGATTTGAAGGAAATTTATGTAATTTTGTGTAGACCTATCTACAAAGGTTTTGAAATAATATCTTAAAATGACATGGGTTGTCCAGGTATATTTTGCCAGACTGTGAGAAAATATGATTTCATCAAGTGTTGTAAATTCCTTTGGAAAATGAATGAAACCTGTTCAATCTGAAATAAGACACTTGAGAGGAAAGAAAAGCATCAATGGAAAAGATAATGATCTAATAGGGAAAATAGAGACAGAAAGATTCAGTGTCTTAAAAGAGAAAGATTAATGGGGAAAAAAAAACTGTATTTTTTTTTTGGACCTATAAAAAGTCATTTAATGTACATTCCAGGATGGCCAACACAAGCTGGTTAGGTAATTAGCCTTTGAAGAGTTTATTTTTTGTTTGTTTGTTTTGTTTTACAGTCATATAAAAAATTTGCCTTGTTAAAAAAAAGAGAACTCTAACAAAAAACATATCCACCAATGGGCTTGTGTTTTTTTTCCACATTCAGGTTTGCAAGATAATTAAAAATATGTACCTATTCATCTTTGAGCATAGCACTGTCTATTAGCCAATCAGTTTCGGCAATACACTGCACAGAGGTATACCACCATTGGTTTTTGACATTAAGTTATCTTTAAGCTTATCAGCTATTCTGACAAGTGGAGGCAGCTTGGAACCCAGTCCCTGGAAAGCATTTGCAGGATTTACTACCTGTTTGCCCAGCACCTTTTCAATGGTGATAGGTCTGGGCACATACTTATTAATCCAAAGATCCAAGGATATCTTCTTTTTTTTTTTTTTTAAGATTTTATTTATTTATTTGAGAGAGAGAATGAGATAGAGACAGAGACAGCATGAGACGGGGGAGCGTCAGAGGGGGAAGCAGACTTCCTGCTGAGCAGGGAACCTGATGCGGGACTCAATCCCGGGACTCCAGGATCATGACCTGAGCTGAAGGCAGTCGCTTAACCAACTGAGCCACCCAGGCGCCCTCTTCTTCTTTTTTTTTTTTTAAAGTAGGCTCCACACCTAGTGTGGAACCCAACACAGGGTTTGAACTCATGACCCAGAGATCAGGACCTGAGCTGAGATCAAGAGTCAGATGCTTAACTGACTGAGCCACCCAAGCGCCCCACCAAAAATATCTTAATGCTTGAGCTGGGGTCAAAGGAGCAGAGAGGTCCAAGTGAAGACACCTTTTCAAAAACTCTATAAACAAATCATCATCACACTCCTTCAGTGCTGTCACCCAGTCTTTGCTGCCTAGGGGAAACCTGTATTTCTATCAAACAAATCATTCAACCACGACATTCATTCCTACATATGTAACTATTAGCTTTGGTCCTATATAAATGTCCTATAATTGAACAGGAGGTAAAGTTTGAGAGAGAGAGTAAATACTGAAAATCTAGGAAAGTGAATTTGACACTTAAAGGATGAATTGATAAAAATTAAGTATTTTGAAGATGCATCAAGAGGAATAAAGCCAAGAACAAATGAAGAACTGAAGTAAGTATATCAGTTTATAATTTTAAAATATCCTTCTTATGGAAGGATATAAAAAGAACAATAAACTGCCTTTGGAAAGAGATGATTCTTTTGTTCAATCACAATGAGTTTAGGTCACTGCAATCCTTCAAAATGATAAACAAATTATAGGTTCTAGATTATAGTCAGATAAATGACCTGAAGCAATAAGCATCTATTTTAGAATAGATTAGAGCAGGTAAATGATTCAATTTAGTCAGCAGTAAATGAAATCTTTAGTTGTTTAAAACTTTTAACCATTAAAGAAAAAACATTAAAAAGGAAAATAAGATGTAAACCTTTTTCAAATAGTAAAGAAAAATACTTTTGTACAACCTTTACAGAGTTCTACATGTAGCATGTTTTATTTGACCAGGATAAAAACAGCTCAAATATGCCAGACATTAGAGAAAGGAAATATTAAATAAAAATAAGGACATTCGTTAGAAAGAAACTCAATGCATAAAAAAATGAATCCTAATAATATGGTCAGAAGGTCTATAACAAGTAACAAAGAAAAATATTGTGAGCAAAAATATCAGAATGCTGTATTACAGACTATCTGAGATGCAGTCTGTGACTATAAACATCCATCTCCCTCAAATATCTATCATTTTCAAATAGGCAGAATGGTACACAGATTGTAAGAAAGATTAACCACCCTCCCACATTTACCATCAAAAAGCTCAGATTACTTTAAATTGAGCATTCTCATATTCCTGGCCTCTGCCCAAGTTCATTTTAAAGATTAGTTTTTGCAGTTCTCTCTCTCATTTTTCCATACCAGCAATCTGTTCTTAGCCTTTTAAATATCTACTCAACCATTTCGGCAAGTATTTCAAACACACAGAAGGATGAAATTTAATATTAATAAAATATCCAAAGTTAAATCCCTAGATAAAAATTTCAATATTTATCTCTGAGTATCTCTTGTAACCCAGTATGTAAGTACATCAAAATTGGAGCAGAAATAGAGTTAAAAATCTGAAGGAAGGTCATTTGATTCTAATGAGTAATTATGCTAGATAATTCTATTTTCTAAAATCATATCCAGTCCATGATTTTAAATAACATATATTGATAAATAAATATTCATTTTAATATAAAAATTAATATGATAGCTTGATATTATGCATCATTCAGATACCAATAAATATGAATTTCATAAATTATCAGTAAACTACTAGAACTCAAATTAAAAACAGCTTTCCAGTCTTTCATAATAATATATGATGCTAAAATAAGTTTCTTTTTGAAAGGCTGAGTTTGATCAGTACTTATTTAAATTCACAAGGAGTATTTCTATTATAAGCAATCATTCAATTCTAATGTATTAAAAACATGGAAATTACAGAAATCAAATTTTTCAGGTTGAGAAATTTATATTTATTAAGGGTTACTATTAATACCCTAATAAGCATCTGATTTATCCAATGACACTCAATATTTTTAATTTTTATTATACATTGGTGGTCGTTAAGTCTTTATCCCCTCGGGTAGATGAAATGTCCTGTATTAAAGAATATTGTACCAAATATGTAAACACCCTTCATTTGCACAGAAAGAAAATAAAATCTGCTTAGCCAGGCACTCAAGGCCCTCTAGAGTTGAGCTTTATCTGTCATGTATGAGGCAGCCTAAATGGACCAACTACTTCTTATTTCTCTGACTCCAGCTTTTGCTGTCTGGCTGTTCTATCCACCTGCAATGCTCTTCCCCATCTCTCATCTTACACTTTTTTCTAAGTGTTCAAAATCTAGCCAACCGATGCATTCTTGAGAACTCTCAAGCACAAAATTCTTTTCTTAAAGCTTTTTTTTTTTTTTTAATCCCTTGCCAGAAGTGATATGAACAGCACTGAATTCCCATAGGACCTTTTCTTTGTTCTAACACTTATTACAATACAGAATGTTAGAGTCAAAGCAACTTTAGAGGTAATTTCATCCATGACACTATTTTTTTCTTTTTTGGCACATCAGAAAACTGAAGTCTCTATTAAATGAAATGCTTAGGAGCATACCATTAAAGACAAAAAAAGACTGTATACCTTCTACTTGCCTGCCTCCTTTTCTACCTTGTATTTCGAATAGATCTGCATGTAGTTCATCACCCCTTTAAATAGATAAACTCCTTCAAGTTTCATATTTTCTTAATATATACTTTCACAGCAACTTTTTTATAGAGGGCAACCTTAAATAAATGACAAATGGGGTGGGATGGGAGGGGGGCAGGCAGGAACAAGTCTTGATTCTACTAGGGAGTAAACAATTCTCCAGGGACTGGATAAAGACTATTAATATTAAGATGCCCTTCTAGTCTTTTCCCCCAGCTGCAGTGGTTAATCCTAAGACACTGTCAAAGTGAGAGCATATCTAAAGGCTAGTTCTTTTCTGTCCTTACTATACTCTTGAGACAATCTGAAAAACCAAATCAGACAATTGAACAACCTTAAATAAACAAAAAAGAACATCTGGGAGGAGGATTCTCCGGGTACCATCCCTATATCACCTGCTCAAAAGCACATAGACTGATTTTCCACTCTAATGATGGAGCCAGCAAAGTAATCAGAAATAAGCGAGAGAATTAAACATTGTGTAATTTCATTATGGAAATATATAGGATAATGAACTAGAAAATAACTTGGGGGCTCATTTTAGATAGAGTGGTCATTAAGATTTATGTGAGAAAGTTACATTTAAACTGAGAAAGGGAGATGAAAGTGAACCAGTCTCAGGAAGAATCTGAGGAAGTTTATTCAAGTTTATTGCACTGAGGAAACAGTGCAAAGATATAGTGACGTGACCACAGGTGATAGCTTGGCCTATTGATCAGAAACTGAATTGGAATTTTTCCATGGTTTAAAATGAAACAATTAACCATGTACAGTTGTACAACAGAAAGTTGTTCACACGCACTTTTTTATTTGGATGAAGAACACCACTACACAGAGCATTTAGCCTCAAGCTCATTCCTCTGTGTTCCCAACATCATTATGCACGTGGCTAATACACACAACCTTAACCAGGGAGTAGGTTAACTATGGACATGTCAATTTCCCCTACTAAAAGGTGAACTTTTTGTGGGTAAGAACCATCTTTAAACCATCTTTGTGTTCCAGTGTATTCCAATTCTTAGCATATTCCAGGGCATTAATAAAAACTGAATTGTTGCTGAATTATATTTTATTATATTCCATAAATTGGACTAAAATCCACAATGGTTTATAACAGGAAGTCTGAATGACTAAGGCAATATATACATCAGCCCCTGGTTAATATGGAGAAAAGTACTTATATTTTTTGCTACTACATCTGGTAAAAAGACCATTTGTTGATTTACAAATAGCTGAGTATTTTTGCATTGTTGTGGAAAAAAATGGCTGCTAATATAGGACAAAAATAAATTTCAATTACATTGTAATATTTGATTCTGTTCAAGTCCACTCTGCTTTTCTAAACAATGTAGTATTTTTATATTTTAAAAAGGGGAAATTTAAATCATAAATGTTTTAAAATTAATTAATATATAGTATATAAAAGTAAATTATATTAATCAATGTTAAAATTATATTGGGAAAATAAATTCTTTATTAAACTAAATGCTTTATAAATGAATAAGTTGATATACATAATTCATTCACTGGTATTGAAAGGTATTTCTATAATAAAAATATATAACAAGCACCATTTAAATTGTTTTTAAATCTTAAGTTGGGAACAATTGTTATAAAATTGTATGGTCCATACAATTTCAAATAAAGGAATGAATAATTGATTTCGGTCTATCACATTTCACTGAAAGTATGTTGTTGGGTTTATCAGTTGACCCATTCCAATCCCTAAAAAACTGGATTAAAATGTTTTCTCTACCTCTATTCTGACATGGAAAAGAGAATAATTTTTTTTCTTATCCATGGCTGACTATCCCAAAGGTTCTGCTTGTGTGATGATGGCAATTGAGTATTATTGGATATAGCAGTCAGCCCCCCAAATAGCTCCCAATAACCTACATCCTGGTATTCATACTCTGTACAGACCCCTCCTTCACTGAATGAAACTGCTTGTTCACCAACAGCCTATTGGGGAAAGGACTACATGGGACCATGAGACTGGGTCATAAAAGACATTCTGGCATCTATCTTGTGCTCTCGTGAATGATTTACTCTGAAGAAAGCTAGTGTCATGAGGATACTCCCGGAGCAGTATAAAGAGGTTCACACACAGAAGAACTTTAGTCTCTTTCCAAAAGCCAGCACCATTTGCCAGTCACCTGAATGAGGCATCTTGGAATCAGATCCTTACGTCCAATCAAGTCGTCAGATCTGACCTTAAATAATGACAACCTATGATATTCTAAATTTGTTGGAAGTGAAGCAATAACTTGTCTTCATCTGACACAAAACTATTTTTCCTAGTTGAAAGAATGCAATAGAAGGAATCTACTTTTCTGTTGTTTTTCTTGGTTCATGGAACTTTGGAGTTTGTTCATTGACCCTCAAGTCTCATATTCTAAAATTCTTCTCTCCTTATTCCTCCAATAAGCTAAACTTTCACCCCATTAAACCACCTACTATCTATAAAATCTCATAGACATTTCCACTTTTTGCCTTTATATGTGATGCTCGCAGGACATTTTAAGCCCAACCCTTCTCTGAATGGTTAATGTCTGTTCATTCATCGTTAAATTTCATAGAATACATAGTTAGTATATAATATATAGCAAGATTACAGTGAAAATAAATCTGAGGCCAACAATTTTGATGAAACATCTCACATTTGTCCATCATGAAAGTATGCAACACAATCAAAATGACTGTCATGAGAAGGCAACTTGATATGAAAGGAATGCATTTGTACTTAACCTGGGCTTTTTTTTTTCCACTATAGACATATTTGCTTTAAACATTACATTTATAAGCAAATTAAAAAACACTTCTTTTGTACTGACCATGATGATGCTATGAACCCTGGAAAAGAATCTGGCTCATTTGTGGTTTGGAGCAAAATAAAATACTGTCAGTGACTGTATCCAAAAACTTGACAATTCTATTACGATGTATTATTTTTACAATATTGAAGAAGTTTGCCTATTTTCTAGCACCCCCCTCTTTGAAAATTATAAGAGCCACCGACATCCCAAAAGTGTGGTAAGTTTCTTTGCCAAGGAAAACTTAACTGGAAGAAAAGGCTTGGTAACTCGTAGCACAGATGGAGCACCTTTGAGGGTTGGCAACATCCATGGTTTTGCTGCCTTGGGGAAGAAAGGAGCTCCACACAAGACCGTGACTCACTGATTTCTAAGTTGGAATACACTGACAATAAAAACACTGCCAGAAATCCTGAGAGAATATTTGTCTACTGTCCTAAAAGTTGTCAACTTCATCAGAGCCAAGGTCTTGAATCACTGCCTTTTTAAGAAATATGTCAAGAAGATGAAAAGAGAAGGAGAAGGTCATCTACTACATAGAAGTTTGCCAACCTGCCAGAGCACATGTTCCAAAGCCCTTGACTGAACTTTGAGTAAAAAGTTCAAGAGAAAGAAAGCTCATCCTCAGAATAATTTTATAGAGCTCCCTTGTGGCTTGACTTACTTGGCGGGTATTTCTGGCCACAATAATGAATAAGCTTTTTCACCTAGGCCCCTGTGACACTATTTTCAATAGTGAGGATAAACTGCAAGTTACCTTGTTTAACTTCCTAACTAGGGAGAGAAGTTTAGAGGTAGGCAACTACACGAATTTCCCAATGCTATAAAAAGCACTTCTTCAGGATTAAGTTATTAGTGACAAAATCTTGCATAATCCTTCCAGGAAATATCTTTAGACCCCCTGGAATCACAACAGAACTCTTGATTAATGGTCCTGCTGAAATGACTTTTAAATTGAGCACAGACTGAAAAATTCTGACACTGACTTAAAAAAAAAAAATCAGAGAAGCATTCCTGGTCAAATCTGACCTGAACAACTTGTTCACATGAATTCAAATGAAGAATCTTGGATAACTCTGGTCTTACAGAAAATAGCTAAATCCTAATGTATAGAGCTGACTATAGAAGCCCCGATTCCTTTTGGTATCACTGGCAAGGTTTGAAACATTTCCAATCAAAAGGAAGACAACCTCAATTTATGTCAAAGATGATGTGTACATAATGATGTTTATTTTTTTTATTTTTTTTTAAAGATTTTATTTATTTATTTGAGACAGAATGAGAGAGAGAGAGAGAGCACATGAGAGGGGGGAGGTTCAGAGGGAGAAGCAGGCTCCCTGCCGAGCAGGGAGCCCCATGCGGGACTCGATCCCGGGACTCCAGGATCATGACCTGAGCCGAAGGCAGTCGCTCAACCAACTGAGCCACCCAGGCGCCCCATACATAATGATGTTTAAAAAAAAAATAACACACTGAAATTCTTATTCAAGCAGCTGCCTTCTCAAGGAAATTAATTTTGAACAGAGTTAAAGTTTAATTTATTTTTAATTTGCACAAGTTCTATTTCTTGCTCTTTTTTTTTCTTATTTATAGAATTGGACCATTAACTTTTGCATAAAAATAGTGAGACATTTTGTGAAGAGTTTAATTTGGTATATGGATAAAATAGATGCAAACACATTACATAAATTTTATGAACAATTTTGCATTTACGTTATATCTGCGCTTTTCCAGTGTAGGGCCTCTATAGGTTTCATCAGATTCTCCAAGGATGTGGAGACCACACTAATGAGGAGCCACACACTTCACCTCTTAGGGAGAGCATTCTTTAACTTTCCTGGGCCAACTCAGCATGGCCACCCTCCATATTCCCACCACATCTTTGCTCCTACTTCGTGCTGATCAGTTTTATGGTAGTTTTCTTCTTCATGTCACTAGATTGTGATATTATTCAGGACAGGAAGTATATACTCATGTTTGCATTCAGTACACATATTAATTAGTAAGGCCTTGAGAATGATAGGTCCCCACAAAATGTTCCATGAGTGAATAAATGCAAATAAACACGCCCTTTCTTTTGTTTTGATTTTATCCCCCTGGGAGCTTGTGTTTGTAGGACAAATAATTTTATGTGGGAAAATATTTTCATCTTCATTGTTAGTAAAGGAAAGTGACCTGGTAACTGGGTAAGACCAATCATATATGAACAAATTATATGTGACAGTTCAGTTTTACCTAATACCAAGCGAACAGTCACCTTGAAATTACAAAAAATTTACTTTACACACTATTTAAATTAGAATCAGTTGGCCAATAGGAAAAAAATTTAAAAAACATAGTAATTAAACCCTTGCCAATTAAATTAAAAATCTATACAGCATGAAGATTTTTTAAAAAATCCTTTCAATTTTTCATATCACAGAAGTTGTGCTTGGTTCTAGATACACGTCACTTGATCCATTCTTTAAAATGTATTGCCAGAAACTATGATAAGGTAATTAACATTAAATTCAAAGGCTACATATCTCCAGCCAAATTCTGTCTATAATTAGCTAAATTACTCATATAACTTAAGGAAAAATGAGAAATGTTGAATTATTTAAATACTGCACTTGTTTTCAATCCCTTTTTGCCCTTTAGAGACTTACCTAATATATCTAATGATACACTAGCTTCATGTTTTGTATTTACAATAGAATTTCAATATCAGAAGATTTCAATTATCTCTAAAATTAACATGAACATTTTTTCTATTTTATTTAAGAATTTTTATACCTTACGCATATGAGAACTTCAACTCAGTGTTTGTTGAACTTAATTTAATACTCCAAATATTCAGAATGAAACCATCTTTTCTGACAGAAAGCATTGTTCAAGCAATTAGAAGAATATAAAGCCATAAGGTATAAAGATGATAAGGTCTAAACCTGCTGAAGTTAATTAGCTCTGGGGAATAATTTTAAAATAATAGGTACATTAGCTAGAGAAAATTATAGCAAAGTATATTCTGCATAAAAAATAGAGCACATGGCAAAAATAAAATTGGAAAGAAAATGTCTTTTCTATCCTAGTACAAAGTAAATCATCAGAGCCTTTTCGTATTAAGTCAGAAACTCTTCGTTATGCAGGGAAGTCCTTTAGGAAGGTCTCTGTCACTGAGCAAATGACTGATGCAACTGACTCTCTGGCTATTCACATCTATAGATCTATCATAGCACTTTCCATCTGTTTGTGTTCTCTCTCTTTCTTTTTCTTTTGGAACCCTTTTCTGAATCTTCAGTCTTAGACCCCAGAATCATTGGAATAGTTTATTATTCAATTTGAATTTGCCTGGTTCAATTCTACAAGGTATGGCACATGATTTCAAACAACTAATTTTTGAAAATCAATTTTATTTTTAAAAATTGTCCCAAACACATCTAATTATATCTATAAGCACCATGATTTTGTATTTGCCAATAATTATCTATTTAATTTGTTTGATGATAGACTTATTTTGTAAAGTCAGTTTTCCAATCTTTGCCATGTCAGGGTAGTATTCATCATAAGCAAAACAGTATCTCATTATTAATTTGCTGTGGGATTTCACCCAATATTTGATTTTTCCATATATGTTATCTATACAAATAAAATGCCACCTTTTAGTATATTGCCCTTTCCTTATCAGTACATAAGATAAAAACTTTATCCTCAATATCCATATTTTAAAAAAAGGAATTCTCTCTATATATTAGTAGGATGGAATTCTAATATAAATTTTGAGAACTTATGATTTACAATTTTAGAAGAGACCAAAAATTACTAATTATCCCTAGAGATCAAAGAAACATTACTTCATTTGCAAATACATTTGATTTATGGAGGCTATAATAAATAATAATATTAACACATATGGCACTGCTCATCTTCAAAGACTTTTTCCAAATAGTAAGTAATTAGCAAGATTACACATTCAATAGGTGATATATGGCCCACGTGTTTTACTTTTTAAAAAAATACATTTTTTTACACTAAACTCAGGACATATTTTTTCATTGATGATACCAAGTACTTACTACAAATTTTTATCTCTAGTACTTATTGTAAATATCTGCTCAGGTTCACAAATATTATAAGAATATTTGACAAAGGTTAAAAGTTTACATTAAAGATGAAATTTACATTATCTTTGTCCTTAGTGATACAGACCAAGACTTTTGAACAAGGCATTTATAGTTAGTTTCAGTTAAGGCAATGGAATGAAATTTTTTATCCTGTGCTGAGCAAATAATTACCTTCTTTTACTGTTATCTCTACCTTCTCCATTATGATTCTCAATGCTGATTGACTTGACCAATTCTAGAATTCTCTGTTGTTTAAATGTATTCTTTCCCTTGATATTCCCTAGAGATAAAAATGTATTTTTTAACATTACTAAAAAAAAATGGTATAAAATGAAATATGGCTGAATATGCTGGTACACAGATTATGCCTTGATTTCAACATTTAGAAACACCAAACACCATTTATTGAATATTTTATTTGAAAAGAGGGTGCTATCCTATTCTTAAATATATTAAATGTTTATGGCAGAAATATAACAATGTGCAAAAATGAATGCCATTTCAGATGTATTTGGGAAAAATAAAATATAGTTTGGCCACATTCTTTTTGTGAAAATGATTTAAATGCATATTTTTTTCTTCTCCATTTATTATTCCCACCACACTGGTAAGTTAGTAAGCTCTTTGAGAGATCTGAGTATGCATTATGTGGGATTTGAATCCCTCTCAGTTCCAAAAGAGTAATTATGTTTAATGAGCCAATAATACTTTTTGATGTTCTGATTTTAGCTAATAATCTACTACTCTTAAGGAGTTAATCAGATTTTTCTTTTTTTTTTTCTTTGTGGGTCTTTCTTGGTTCAGGGGAGAGACTGAGTGAAGAGAGAGACCTTAATTTTGCACGTGCCCAAAATATAATTAGAAATTAATTTACTATTCATTTATTGAAAAAAAAATTTCTGGCAGTTCAAGGAGGGTTACTTTGCAAATGGCCACACAGCTGATTAAAAGGATATTCTTGGCTGGGCTTGCATAAGAATATAAGAGAACAGGGGTGCCTGGATTGCTCGGTTATTAAGCGTCTGCCTTCAGCTCAGTTCATGGTCCCAGGGTCCTGGGATCGAGTCCCGCATCAGGCTCCCTGCTCAGCGGGAAGCCTGCTTCTCCCTCTTCCACTCTCCCTGCTTGTGTTCCCTCTCTCACTGTCTCTCTGTCAAATAAATAAATAAATAAATAAATAAATAAATAAATATTAAAAAAAAAAAGAATATAAGAGAACAGCCCTTTCTTCAAAACCTTTCGGAGTTAGTATTGTCAGTGCCCTTCCAGAGTCTATGGTGAAAATTGAAATTAGAATAATCTATCTAGTAAGTGAAGTTCTTGATGGAATTATAGTGATTTACTGTAGAAGCTCATCAAAGTGATAAGAATATTATTGGATTTTAACTAAGTTACTATTTTAAGACACAAATGTCCCTTTATGCCCATTAATAATATTATTTTCACTGATCTATGTCCTTTTCTTACATCTAAAATGTAGAACAGCAGCCAGCAATTCATTTTTATTGAATTAGTTCCTTTTCGTTACACATAGCAGTGTTTTAAGTAAGAACTAATAGGATGTAAAAGTTAAACTTTTGTTTTGAAGTCTATTTGAACCATATTTTCTCTATTTGCCCACTGATGTGTACAACTAGTCACCAATTTCTATTTACTCTGCCCCAGAGCTGTTTCCCTGATTCCACACAGGTAAACCACACATGGATCTTTCCATGTCCATGAACTACCATTCACGCAGTTGCATTCATTGCCAACCCTCTCTGTACAGAGGCAGAGCCAGTCCTCTGTGCTTTGTGTTTCTTATTAGTTTCTATGATACATAGTTCCTTCCTGAGCGGTTTCACTTTTTTTTTTTTTTAAGATTTTATTTATTTGACAGAGACAAAGTGAGAGAAGGAGCACAAGCAGGGGGAGTGGGAGAGGGAGAAAGCAGACTTCCCACGGAGCAGGGAGCACCAATGCGGAGCTCGATCCCAGGACCCTGGGATCATGACCTGAGCTGAAGGCAGACGCTTAACGACAGCCACCCAGGCACCCCAGTTTCACTCTTCTTTACAGCCACCATCCTCCTTACCCCAGCATCAACCGTACCACCCCCACTGCTGAGAGTTCATATAAGTGTCTTATTAGTTCCCCAAGTGCCTGGTACATAATATTATTATTTATTGGATGGAGAGATGAGTAGATGGATAAATTACAAAAGCTATTTACCACAGTCTAAACTTTAGGAAGAAGGACTTCCTTGTTAAATTCTTGGCTACAAAGTTCAAATTGTGCATAACTGGGATAAAGTTAATTCAACTTTAATTTTTTTAGGCATTTACTTAGTTTTCTACACCAAAGGTTGGTGTGGACTCTGTACCAGTCCAGGTGGCTGGATTCTACAGAAACATTCAAATGCTCATATCTACCATAGTTTCACAGTTTTCTTAGATCATGGTTTCAAGTAAGCAACAATTTCACAACTCACTTAGCTTAGAATTTGGTAGAAGACAAAAGAAAGATCTTCTACTCTTCACTCCCTAGCCACTAGATATGGTTAGAAGCCTGCCGGACCTAAGGAGCACGCGGTATTATCATTAGTTCTGCACAACTCTGGAGTAGAACACCCCCTTCATCTCCCCTACATACACTGCATTAGTCAGTTTGGTCTGCCATAACAAAATATCAAAAAGGTAGAGTGGGTGACTGAAACAACAGAAATTTATTTTCTCCCAGTTCTGAAGACTGGCTTCCCAGATCAAAGTACCAGCAGGTTCAGTATCTAGTGAGGGCTCTCTCTTCATATCACAGATGGCTGCCACCTTTCTGTGTCTCACATAGCAAGGAGAAAGTGTGAGCTCTGGTTTTTCTTCCTCCTCCCATAAGGGCACCATCCCTATCATAATAGGGCTCCGCCTTTCTAACCTCATTTAACTTCAATTACTTCCTAGAAGTCCTATCTCCAAATACAGTCACACTGGGGACTTGGGGTTCAGGGTCTGGGGCTTTAACATACGAACTTTGTGGGGCACAATTCAATCCATAGCATATACACACACTTTGATTTTCCCCTACATTTCTTTTCCTGATATCGCTTGACTTGATTGTTCACATCTGAACACAACTGACCAAACAGGACACAAATTCAAGTTTCACATATCTATCTGCCTTTGGAGTTCAGGACCCGGGCATTCCCTTCATATGTGACTTCACGAGGCCCAATACAAGGTGGATCTTGCATATAAGATTCAGTCTGGTAATTTGAAAAGAAATGAAGAAATCATCATAAATGGAGCTCACAAACTTTTTGCACTTGAAAGTGCCAAAAGTAGAGGAACTTGCCAAAGAGTATAGGAGAAAAACTTTCTTTCTAATCTCTAATATTAGAACTCAAAGCCTGTTCTTATTAGTTTCTATGATATCTGTCATGCTATCTGGTTAACGGCAAGTTAAAAGGTTTGGCTCTGTTGATTCTATCAAAGGTTGCTCGGGATTTAAACGGTTTCTAAATAAACATGGCAGTAAACTTTGTAATATAACAGGGAGTCAGGAGGAAAATTTAAACAGTAGCTTTGTCTATGTCTAGTTTGTTTCATGTGTTCCTTCTAAGTAACAATGATTAGGATTCATTATTAACCAATATCATCTTGGTGAGTGAGGCATCTGCTACATTTGTCCTTTTGGTTTTGTGTTATTAGGTAGACAAATGTTTCACTTATCTGCAAGGTAAGCTTTACACTTTAGTGCTATTGCCTATCTATTGCTCTGAAAAAAAATCAATATGTATTTTAAATTACACATATAATTGTTTTGTGTTTGGGTGCCTAATTCCTCTCCTTGAAATGCATGAAAAGAATTAAAATGTTCAAATTGTTTCCTTTAATTCCTTTCATGCACTTTTGTGGAGGGAATTAACCTCCACACTCTAATATGATTGTATGTGTAATATTAAAAATGGAACATCTCATTTCCTTTTTACTTCTGTTGTGGGGATTGTAAACACCAGAGGTATCTAATAAAGACCCTATTTTTACAACATCACAAAATGAAAAAGGCACATTGGAAATACAAGAAGCTTGTCTTTTCAGATTCATCCCAAGACCTCCTGCAACACATTATTTTGTTGTTTTTCTTTTGTTCTTTGTTTTTTTTTTTACTTCCATTTTTCTTGTTGCCTTTCTTTTACTTCAAACTTCTAGTAACTGAATATGACAAAGTGTCAACAAAGTAGCTGCAGAGAGGCTAGCATCTAGCAACTTGAGTCTTCTTTATTAGGGTCCTTGATTTCCTAGTTTTAAGCCTGTGCATCTAAAGTCACTAACTTCGGTCTACGATGCAAGTCCACAATAAATGGTCTAATCACCCCTAACAGTGTAGATCCTCCATCTTTTTTTAGATCCTTCTTCTGTAGACTCATGGAACATTCATTTTTTGGGAGCCACAGGGGTGAAAGTTTCTTTGCCTTGACATGTCAAGTTGTTGCTTATCAGGTCCAGAAATTTTCAAATGAAATCTGATTTACTCATTTCACCTTATAATTGTTTAAAGTTTAAATTTCTTTCTTCTATCTTTTAGCATGTTGACTTTAGCTATCCAATGTACAACTGTAAGCACATACATAACCTTGCCAACATTTTTTTTGGTAGTACAGATTTTAATAGATTGTTTGAATGATTTTATGTATGTGTGTGTGTGCACATGCATGACAAAGTAACAGTGATTTCCTCCCTTTTGGTTGATTTTGCTCATATAATAGGCAAAATTCTCAGCTTTAGTCTACTGCAGATTGAACTATCCATGAATATTCATTCCACAAACATGTTATAATAATTATAAAATCAAATACTTCTAATAAATTTATAAATCATGAATGTTAAATCTTAACTCATACTTTTATTAAAAGCTATTTTACAAACATAAAACAAACAGCAAAAATCACATTTGGAAAACAAAATGTTCCTGCTTGACTTGCAATCTTTGTTTCACACATAAGACCAGTGCCCTTCCATAACAGTACCTGAAGCATTTCAGATTTCAACATGACTTAGACTAAAACTCAGGCTTTAAAGAATCCATCTTGTAGTCCTCTGACAAAGTAATTGGCTGGAAAAATTATAATAAAATTTTCATAAAGTTCATATTCATGAAGTGGCAAAAATTGCTTTCAGGAAATTATGATATTAATAATTTACACTCATGTCAATAGCACTTCCAAAATAACTCAAACTCTCTACCTTGAAAATTATGGACCTACTTTGATTTTTCTCCCACATACAGTTAAATATTCTGAGACACATTGAGATCTAGATAAAGATTATTCATTTAAGAAGATAGTTCCATGTTTAATTAGAGATTTATCATCTTAACTAGCTGTACTATTGCTCTGAATTAGTTTTCCAGGGTTTGCAGAATTAAAGATGGTAAAAATTGATGAACCTTAGCTGTATTTTCCCCTGAAGGGTACAAACTTTTATTACATTTCAGATGCAAAACACAATTAGCCTCTAACCTAACCATGTTAATCTCCTTGAGTTAAGCTTATGTGTTTCTGCTTGTCTAGAAACTTTTAATGAAAGATCTATGTCTTTACAGCCAATTTTAATAACCTCTTTATTTGTATCTCTGCCCTTGTTTAGAGGAGGAGTTAATACAATAAGCTCTGGGATTATAGAATACTCTTTTAAAATTGAGGGTAAATAAAATTCTGTGACATTCAATTGGAGCAGCACTCAGCAGGGGATGGACATCAATAATAAACATTATTCAAGTTCCAAAAGTTTCCATGTAATTAACTGTAATCCATAAGATGGATACATTAGTGCCATCCATTATATTCTATTCTCCAAACTCCACACTCTCAACCATTAAGTAGGACCATTTTGACAAGACTGGATTAAAAAAAAAATGATTTACTTTACAGATAAATAGTTGTTTAAGGGAAGATTTTTTTTTCCCTCAGAAACAGAACTGTTGAAAAACTTATCTTAATGTTTTCCATAGCACATTCTCAAATGTTCACCTACTCCCAAACTGTATTTTCTGCTGAGCATAGGTTTTGGTGGGGTAAATATACCCAGACTCAAAATAAGAAATAAATGGTCATTTCTGAATTTCCTCACTCTGGGCTAAAACCAACCACATAGCTACATCCTTACTCCTAATAAAATTTAGGGTAACTCTTGTGAGCACTCTAGTTTTATCTTGTAGAAAGGGTTTATGTCAATAATAAAAAAAAAAGAATAAAGAAAGGAAAGAAAAAGAAAATCATACGTTTACAGATCAAACTACAGAGGTAACAAATATTTTATGTGGTCCAGAATTATCCAAAATATAGAAACACAACAACCTGATTAGCTTCTCACTGTAGTGATGGTTTAGCACAATGTTGTTTGTTCCATTACCAACAGTGTGCAATTATTTCCTCAAAACGAAATGGAGCCACTGTGTCCCAAAATTACATTTTAAAAATGGATTTATTAAAAATAAATGGATTTATGTGGACATCCAATGGGAATTTTCCCAAAAATATCACATACAGAATTGTGAAACATAGAATCATTATGCTATTTTCTGACATATAGCGTCATTTCTTTGTGGTCACTTAACAGTGAGATGCCAATAGACAGCGGCCATATCTAATTCAAACTCCTGCACTTAGCATGGATTCTAACATATGAAAACAATCCATAAAGATTTATTGAATGTGGATTGAATATATGATTGAATCACCAGACTTTAACCAATCCCCCCCCAACATTTAGCTAGAATAAGAAGGAAGGGAAATTTTAAAAACTTAATTTTCATAAAAGGTCTGCACAGAAATTTCAACCTCATCCAAGTAACTTACATAGAATTGTTTATATTGTTGATGTAAATTTTCTCACCTCACGGAGATTCTTAAATTAATGTTCTTCAATCAATAAAATCATATCATATGAACCAGGAGCTGCACCACTTTGCCTCTGAACTGTGAGCAATGTCTAACCTCTTGTGTTCTTTTCCCAGATTACTTCATGATTCTTATAATGGACTCTGCCTGCAGTCTCCTCCTAGCCCAATCCCCAACTGCAGGCTATTTCCCACATTTTTATTGGAGGTAATTTTCGGCAACATGATGTTATCTTTGCCTTTCCCTAATGACACTTTCCAAATAGCTAGTATTTCATTGCTTCAGGAATAAAGTCCAAGCTATTTAGCCCATCATTCAATATCTTTCCCAAATGGGTCCCAACTTTATCTGCTTGAAATGCAACTCTAAACAAAATATAATTACTGTCTGCATATAAGGATATTCCCAAGAATTATAAATTTATCTTTCAGTCTTTAGTTTGTTTCTTCCGTCTACAAAATGTCTTCCAATTTCCAATCCTCTGTATTCAACTGGCAAGCCCAGTTCCAATATCACCCATTCTTTAAAGCCTTCTAGAATCCTCCAGGCATAATTAAACACTTCCTATTATGTGATACCATAATATTTACTATGTATTTCTATGACAGCACCTACCACATCCAATATTAGTAATATTTATTAGGTACTATATCTTGTACTTCATGTATTTATGCCTCTCCTTCTTCTGAAAGGAAAAAGACTCTGCTTATTCATCGTAAATGCCTGGCTTCTATAATAGTGTGCAGAGGCAGAATGAGTTCAATAAATATAAATAGAGCATGAAATAAAGTGGTTACAAAGGACTTTGGGGACACACATATTTTGCCTAGTGACTAGACTGATGAACTCCCAGCAGACACATGTAACTTCTTGTAGTCTTTTTCTCCCAGTGTCAGAGAGGGGGGTCATACTGCACGTGTCTCAGTAGTCACTTGCTGGTCAATAGCTTTCTGACTTAAATAAAGACATACTAACTGGTTCTCCATCACCTGGGACAGGAGCTGACTTGTTAACTGTGTGGACCATGGTAGTCCCTGTTTGTCAAACCTCAAGTAGGTATGTCTTACCAAGATAACTTGCACTAAAGAGGAAATCAGGACCTGCCCACAGAGTCTCATTAACCAATTTAAAAATAAGTAGCAACCTTCAGAGAGAATTTATCTCTAACTCTACCCTTCTTTCTCTGTCAAAAAAGGACTGTACACATTAGTATATAAGCTGAGTGTAATGCTGTGAATCAATGGTACTAAAAAGTGGGAGGAAAGACAAAGAAGGAAGTTCTTTCTATAAGTTGTACTTGTAAGGATACATTTATTTTGGAAATGTGTAATAGATCAGGAGACATTGCTTTTGAAACAAATAAGCTCTGTTCAGTCCCAAATTACTCATGAGCCTGGGTCAGTAAAAATCATTTATATGATAAATCTGTAAGTTTTGAAACTAAATATTCTCCCTGGATAATCTATTATCCCAATGAACTAACAGGCACTGTGTTTTACATGTATATTCTCTATCTTCTAAAATTCCCTAGTAGATAATATAAGGATTCTGGGACTCATATTATTTAATCAACTTGTCCTAGGTCATTCCCGGTAAATGACAGAGTCAGAATCTGAACCCAAGTCTCAGATATTTGAAAGCCACTTTTATTTCTAGCACAGTATGAATCTAGGGTGTGGTTTCTATTATAACTATGAAGATTTAAATATGTAGATTAAACACTTCAGCTGCTCATAAAACTATCTCACATGCCATCCTAAGAGTAGCAGCCAGGGAGTAACCCACCATGTACCTCTGTGCACAATTTGAATCATGACTGTTAGCTTTCAGTGCAGTAACCAGCTACAAAGCCAACATTTCAGCATTGATTACACCGGTTATATGCTCCTCCTAAGTCTTATACTCACAGACTCTAAGATGAAGTCTGCCATGTGTTAGATTTAATGCAGTTTTTTGACAGCCACCATCCCATAACATAATGCCCAGTGATGAGATGCTGTTACAGACTCAATTTCAGCTTAAAGAACAATTCATGAGATGCATTTTATACATTTTCCTATATGGAAGCAAAAAAGAAATAGCTAAAAGGTAAAAAAAGAAAAGAAAAGGAAAAGAAGAAGAAGAAATTCGGTCCTTCTTGCATTTGTTCTATTCAAAATTGTGCTAGCCAAGAGAATGGGGCTTTAAGTTGGATGCACAGAAGTGATGGGCAATTAAATCTGTGTCATTTATTTTACAGAAAGAAGCAGCCTTTATTACAAATTGTATTGTCTTTCCAGTCTCTTAGAAAAAAACATTTCACTTTGCCTTTTTCTCTTCAGTTATTAAAAATAAGCCCTCCAAATACAGAGACCAGACACAGTTACCTAAAGAAAAGAAACCCTCTAATCCTCTCTCCAGGCGTGAGGAGGAGCTGAGGCTCCTTTACCTCCACAGCTTTGTTAGAGCCCCAATAACTGAAGCAAGATAAACTCTGACTGAACAAGCAATATGTTGGTAGTGTCTGTGCAAAAGCTCCCGTGGTTCGGCCAGCTGGGATCAAACTAGAGCACAGTGGCCCTGAGCACCATGGCTTCCATTATGCTGGCCTCATTCTTTCATCAGCGGTGTCCAAATACAGTCATTCTTGTCAATTTATGATGCATTTGTTTAAATTTCTGCACAGAATGGGCTTTTAATGGGATCTGTGTTTCCAAAGAATATGCTCTACAAAAAAAGCAAAATGTACACTTATCCCTTAATCATCTGGGATGAGAATCATCATTACTATTATTTTTATTGCCACTAACCCTAATATCTGACATTTAAATTGTCCTTTCAACACTGCAAAGAATTTTCATATTTTTCATCTTGCTTATTCCCACAGATACCTTACCTTATGATAGAAATCTGTTTTCTTGTTTGTTTCTTTTCGATAAATGAGGGAAGTAAGAAACAGAGTACACATCACTCGGCCTAGGGTCATGACTATTGCTTGCAGCATTGAATTATAAATTACTGCCAATTCCAGGTCCTATTTTATTATGTCATTATGATGATGATGATGATGATGATGATAAAACTGCATATCTAACTGTATATTAAATATCAATTATCAAACATCCTGAGGAAAACAAATTCGAAGCATCCCAAGAAAACCACTGCTATTTTGGTATATATAGGTATAGATATTCATCTGTATATTTTTTATACACATACACAGTGAAAACAAGCATACAAATAAGTATAATCATACAAAGCTATAAACTACTTTTTCAATTTTTTACAGGATATCTTCATATTTACATTTTGCACTCTTGTCCTACTACTTTCTAAGGATAAATGACAAGATGTGCAACTTCTGGGTTGAAAAAATGGGCATAGTTGTAAGAAGTCTAATAAGCCTACTGACCTGCCATTAAATCACCTAGCTCCTCCTTAAAATCTTCTATTTTCTTGGAGAGCTTTCCTCTACCGCACCCACCATTTAGAGAATGGCCCGAAATAGCATGACTTTGATTTGTTTTATCAGAAGGCATTTCTTTCCCACAGATTTAGACATGAAACACTGGCACTGCTCAGTATCTACCCAAACTTCAAACGAACAAACAAAGAAACAAAATCACTCTGCAGAGACTGCTTTATGAGCTGAGCACCTTCTCTATTTGCCTACTCAAAACTGCCCCTAGAAGTAGAAGGAAAATCAAATCACAGCAGTGGCAGTTGGGGAGATTTGGGCTATTGCTCAGGTTTGGCTGACTTAAAAAAATAAGAAATATGAAGCAGACATTTAGTAAACAGTTAAATTAAAGGGTATTCACTATTACATTATATTTATGTAAGTGAAAAATCAGAAGAGCAGTAATTCTTATTTTGTGCCAAGCAATGCTCTAAGTACTCTGTCTACATTGCTGCATGTAATGGTCACAACACCCCCATGAAGTTCTATTTTTTTTTTTTAAGATTTTATTTGTCAGAGAGAGAACACAAGCAGGAGGAATGGCAGGCAGAGGGAGAAGCAGGCTCCCCGCTGAGCAAGGTGCCTGATATCGGACTCAATCCCAGGACCCTGGGACCATGACCTGAGCCGAAGGCAGACTCTTAACTGACTGAGCCACCCAGGTGTCCCTGAAGTGCTATTTTTAATTGTCATTTACCCATAAGCAAAGTTAAGCTTAAAGAGGTCAGGTGATTTCTCAAAGGACTTCAAGCTAGGGAGAGATGGAGCTAGAATACAAACCAAGGCAGTCTGACACCAGAGTCCATATACTCCACCAACCTGCAATTAAAAACACTTCTGGAATTTTCCTTCACTTAAAAAAAAAAACAGAGTATTCCTCTAAATACCCAGATATATAGAATATATGGAATATCTTCAATAATAAAAATTGCTAATACTCGTAAGGCATTTACTATTTGCCAGGAGTTTTTCTAATACATTGTGAATTGCATTTAAAGCATTTGGGCCAATGTTAAACATAAAAGACAGCCATAGGAGGGTAAGTAACTTTTTCCAAGGTCTCTCAGCCAGTAAGTGGTGGAGCTGGGATACACATCAAGGCAGCCTGGCCTAGCTAAAAGGGCTTAGCTACTAAACTACACTGTTTCTTATTGATATTCATCTCAGTGTAAGTATTTCCCACCAGCAAATAATTGTGTAAAATGCCATCTTAATACACACACTTAGTCTAATACCCATAGAGGCTACAACTGAAACCAAATCTTAATTTTTAGGGTAACAAGAGAAAGAATATATAATGATCGACTGTTATGCACTGAACTGTTTCTCTTCAAAATTCACAGGTCGAGGGGCACCAGGGTGGCTCAGTGGGTTAAATGTCCGACTCTTGGTTTTGGTTCAGGTCATGATCTCAGGGTCCTGAGATCCAGCCCCGAGTCGGGCTCCCCTCTCTGCACAGAGTCTGCTGGAAATTCTCTCTCCCTCTCCCCCTTCCCCTGGTCTCTTTCTTTCTCTCTCTCTCTCTCTCTCAGAAATATAAAATAAATAAATGTTAAAAAAAAATTTCACAGGTTGAAGTCCTATCCCTCAATGTGACTGTATTTCCACACAGGGCCTGTAAGAAGGTAATTAAGGTTAAATGAGGTTGTTAAGGGTGGGGTTTTATTCCAATAGGATCAGTGACCTTATCAGAAGAGAAAGACACCAGGCACAAGTGTGAATAGAAGAAAGGCCATATGAGGACACAGTGAGAAGGAAGCCAAGGAGAGGCCTCAGGAAAAACCAGCTCTGCTGGAATCTTGATCTTCAGCTTCCAGGCCCCAGAACTGTGAGAAAATAGCTTTCTGTCATTTAAGCCATATAGTCTATGGCATTTGGTTATGGCAGCCCTTGCTAAGACACTGACCAACTCATATATAAATCTGGCAACTAAACGGTTAGGTATGAGAGAGAGAAAGTTTGAGAGATAATTTCAAAAACTAGTTAGAACGCTAGTGAAACCTTTCCAGAGCAGGAAAGGATACATTTCAGTTTCTCCCAGCACCCATTCAAGTTATTGCCATGAATTCCCAGTATGATCACACATGCATTCATTTGCCTTACACTGATTGTGCTCATGACATTGCACCTGGTTAAAACAGTAAGGAGCTACTTTTCTAGTTGTAGCAACATTTGGTGACAAAATAGCAAGTTCTGCAAACATGGGAGAGATGGATTTGATTTGTAAACCAAATCATATACCTTTTAATTTTAAGATCCCAAATCAACTCATGAATCTTTCATGCTTGGTAATACCCTGTACATTAGAGATTTAAATTTTGTTGTGGTGTAACAGTGTCTGTATATGTTCAATTTCCATTACTCTTAATGAGTGTTCTGCTCAAACTGGTTTGTAAAAAGTTCACGGTGTGAAATGCGTTTTGATTTTATGTAAAGACGAGATTCATCTTGTCATACCTCAAGCACGGAACAGAAGATAAAATGTGTATTTTAACACCATAACTATTTCTTACTACAAAAAAAAAATTGACTAGATGTCTACTCCAATTTTAGGAAGTACAACTTATTCAATTTATAAAACTTTGAAGTAAGGTGCTATAATTTACAGACAATTTACTTGCTCTAAATCCTGCTTGAACTATAGTTTTACACTGACTGATTTTCCTAATCTATGCTCTAGCTTGTCAATTTTGTGGTCCACTCTAACGAGAAACATAGTCAATGATGCATAATAATATCAGGTTTGTGGATTTGAATAGACAGGACATTCTGGAAAAAAAAAAAAAAACTCTCCTTAAAATATATTATTTGAATTAAAGTGTTTAACAGATTTGTTCCACTTAACACATGGGAATAAATAGCTGTTGTCTATTTTCAAATTTAGTTGAACTGGGTATGATACCTATTATTATTGAAGTTTTATATTTATTATAAAGTATTTGATGGACATTTTCCAACTAGAATGCACCAAAGTATTGTTCCTTTGTATCTTACGCACAGGCTTTGGCATTACACTGTGAAATCCTTATTGCCAAGTTTTTCTTTAGCACCACATTGCACAAGAAAACCAGGATCGTCCTTTTTAGTCACTACACAAAGTACAATTAGAGGTTCACTAATTATTGTTTTATACTTCACATTATGTGGATGGACAAATAGATGCATAAGCGAATGAAAGAATGGATAGTTGTTGATTTTTAGCATGTATACTTCTACCCTAGGGCTTTCAAAAGGTTGCATAAGGCAACACAGCTTCTTGAAGTAAATACAACCTTATAAATCAGAAGCTATTTTAATAGAATAGCAGTGTAAGTAGACTAAATATAATTTACCTGAATTAATAACTATTAATAGTTAATGTTAGCAATTATACAATAATCTTATTAAATGGCTCATCTCCAAACACCAGCTTGGAATTATATTTGAGGAATTTGTTAAATATAAGTATATATTGGTGTATAAATATTTAATTATTTAAATTTAACAAAACAGATACTTACCTTCAATATTGTATCTACTTAATAGGAAGAAAATTAAAGACATATTAAGCCAGTAATATGTTGGTCAATTAATTACTGGAAAAATAATTATTTTCCTTAGAGAAATCATTATGTTTTCTGATTAATATCTTGATTAATAAAGAAACCTTCAGATTTTAGTAACTACATAATTAACCTAAAATAATTTTCTTATATCCATTTAAATGTCTAAACTCTCTATGTCTGTGATAAGAAGGAATCTTGATTAAGATAGTTTATATCATAGTGTGTATACATGTCATAAATCTTCTGTTACCTGCCAAAAGAATATCCTTCTATCTCTCTCCTGCCCCCCCACACCCTGTTTTCTGTCTTCTCCTTTTTTTCTTTTTCTATTCAGTACTCCTTCCAAATATTTCCTACTGAAATAACATTCTACAGGGCTAGAAGAATAGTATCTTATTAAAATGAACTCATTTTGTATCTGTAATTGAGTCCCATTGTGTTAACACTGAAACTGTTCTACAAAGGACTTTTGAACACTCCACCAATCACATATGCAAGAATACCTGTGGCACATTAATGATCTAGTCTTTCCAGAACTGCATGATCTGTTACCTCGCAGTTTTGATAATGTAATTCTCTTTCTTTATAGGATTCCAAAACCCAGAAGATAATTTCAAATATTTGTCTTTATATTTTTGTTCTTTTAAAATAAGTTGTATTAATTTTTTCACATGGCCACATATGACTCTTATTAGTGAGGTGATGATTTATTTATATCATAATCTATAACCCAGGATAATTAACAGTGGACTTTACGTGAGAGGGATAACACTAAGATTAATTCCATGGGCAGCAAAAATTCATTTAGGTTTAAAAATGTATGTTGCAAAATTCCATAAACTTTAGAAAGCTGATCTTCAGATTACAGATGTTTTTATAGTGTACAAGGGAAAGCAGATTGGCTGCACTAATTAAATTTCCTTCAAGCTTTCTAGAGGTCTCTAATAATTTTTTTAAACTCATAGTTTGATTTTTTTTTCCTTGCACTTGCAAAATTGAAATTTCTCTCCTAATGGCTATGTTTCTTGAACTTGTTCTCTATTTTCCCCAAAGAATCATAAGATTCTCATTTGAAGTTGTGTGAATATTAGATATCAGTGGTGACTTGGTCAAGCAAGTTTTTATGTTTAATAATGCAATTTCCTCTGTTTCAATTTTATTGCTTCATGTAGCAAAAGTTTTGGATATAATAAAAAAAAACAGAGAGCTGTAAGAAATAATAAAAATGCGTGGATTCTAAAATCATCATCTAAATACTTAAATAAAAATACTAAAATATGAGGTATTTTATATTAAGTTCTATAGCAGTATAACATTAAGGCCCAGACTAATGCCACAGATGTGAACACTGGTATTAGTAATCCCAGACCCTACCAAAACGTCAAGGACAATATATTTCATACAAACCCATCCAACTAAACTTTGATCCTTAACTTTGTTATTCGCTATCTACTAAAAATATTAAACAAAAATGTAGTTAATATAAAATTAAATTCTATAAAAGAATAGGAAGTAGCATATTGAAAAATTAAGATCTCTCAACAAGAGCTGTTCTTTTGGCCCACTTCTCAGCATTCCCATTAGAGTTCGTCTGTATGCAAGGGATGCCCATGATGATCCTTATAAAGTCTTCTTCATCAACTCCAGACCTTAGTGCCACTCCTGATTCTCCTTTCCTTCTCATCCCACATTTGCACTATGTCAGATTATTCTCTTATTTCATTTAAATATACCCCTGAATTACCCTTCAAAGAGGTCTTTTCCTATTGCCACAATTGCTTCCCTAGTTAGAAACCTGAATCTTCTCTCTACAACCAGTGTTTTAAAAGGTCTCCTTGACATTAATGTCTTCACTCTCTAGTTTTACTATCACCATCTTCCTCTGTGCTACAAGCTTTCTGAAACAAATCTAAATATCATGCTCTCTTGCTTACAAAACTTGTGCTGTCCCCCGTGGATGTTAGAATAAAGTCCAAACTCCTTATATTCTTGTCAGTTTCTTCCAAGAACCTTTAGAACAAACCCCTTCATATGAATATATTCTGCTTTTACTAACCGTGGTTACTCAGCATTGATAGTGTTCCTTCCTTCCATATACAGCACATTCCTATTTTTCCTCTAAGTTCAGTTCGAATATAATCCCCTTATTTATAAGAAACCCCAACACACCAGTCTGAGTTTATTATATCTTTATAAATCACATTGAATTGTGTTTTCACATATCTCTCAAATATACCTTTAACGTATCACATTGTAGGTAGAATAAATGAACTCCACCCCATATGTTTGAATACTTTGAGGACCAGAACTGTCATAATTGCCATTGAATTTCCAATACCTATAATAGTTGCTGAAACTTAGAAGAGTAGATAGGACGTGATTTATCTTGCCAGGATACAGCTGTTAAAAATTTTGCTAATAAAATAGTCTTTAAAAATGACAGAATATGCAATTTACAATTAAAGTTTATTTGCACACAGACCTGCTTCAATCATTTGGCAGAAAAATTTCACAAATAAAATTCTAGAGATAAAACTACATTCCTTTGTATATAATCTTTGCCTCAGAATACAACCTGAGAAAAAATAATGGGTTTGATCTAGCCTATAAAGGCACTGAATTCCGGCTTTCTGGGTAAAACAAACACTGAGCAGCTTGACTTGGTGTTTTTTACCTGAGTACTTAATCCATTTCATTCTCAAATGCATCAATCTGAGCTCATTTTTTAGCACTCCCTTTTCACTAGTTTATGGAAACAGAGTCTCCTTTGTGTTGCTAATAGCACAACCTGCCAGGACAGCCCCATTCTTACTAAATAACTGTTGGGTTCTACTTCTACAGACTGACAACAATCACAAAATGTGCCCACCTTGTGTTTTGTACCCCTGGATGAAGAAAAACCTTTATGTACTTCATTTGTAAATTTTAGATCAGCTTGCTGTCCAAGCTAGGTTCCCCAAGGAGCAGACTCCTAAATGGAGATTGGAAAGCATGACTTTTATTAGGTAATGCTCCTGGTATTAAATACCTACGAGTGGGAGGAAAGATTGACCATAGAGAGAATTTGAGCAGTGATACAATCTAAACAAAGACCTCGGCCTACCCCATGGAGAACTCTGATGATATCATAGGCCTTCATAGTTATTCCCATTAGTGTCCAAGGCACCAGGACATTATATGCCCTGTGATAATCAATCACTGGATGCAGACTTCCACAGAAGAATGTCTGACTTTGAACAAGGCAGTTTTCTTTGATGGACCATATTTTAACGGACCATATTTTAATTCCAAGGAATTAAAGGAATAACTATTATTCCTGAAAATTACTTGGATTGTACATCAACCACAGTTACTAAATTTTGATTTGCTTTTATGCTGGGACTGTTTCTCCCATTGTCTGTCTGTCTGTCTGTCTATCTATCTATCTTGAAGTATTAAAGTGAGATAAAGGGAAGCCTATACCTAAAAAAGTTAGCAATATTATAAGAACTTTGCAATTATAATTATTACAAGTAGTATGCAATTTTTAAGTTATTTTTATGACTTTTTATAAATACATTTTGGTTTATTCTTACTCTGTCTTCCAGCCTCATTTTAGATAATACTGGACAAGGGATGGATCTTGAGATTAATATGTTAGTTCTTAGTTGCAGGGCTGGCTTATGGTGATATATATTTTTTTAAGTAAACTCTTCCCCCAACATGGGGCTCAACCTCATGAACCTGAGATCAAGAGTCACATGCTCTGCCAACTGAGCCAGCCAGGTGCTCCCAATTGGTATACAAACAATTTGATATATCAGTTTAAAATGACAGTTAAGAGACTGTCCAAAGTGATGAAATAGGAAGATCCTGAACTCATCTCCACCCCTGGATAAGCCAAATCTACAGCTATATATAGAACGACCCCTTTTGAAAAAGATCTGAAAACTAGATGAACAGCTTCTTCACATCAGCAAAGGAGAAAAGGATCACATTTAGGTGGGTAAGAGAAGCAAAGATGTGGTCTCACCAAAAATCTCAGAGCAGATGCAGCAACCCAAAATCAGGAGGGATCTCACAACTCTGGAAATGCTTCCTGGGGAGCAATGAGTTGTACCATACATCAGACATCCCAACTCTTAAAACCTGCACCAGAGACAAGCCCCCAAAACATTTGGCTTTGAAAAACCATCAAGGTTTGTGTCCACAGTACCCAAAGAGCTGTAATGAACTGAGAAACACTTCTGATAGGGCTACATGTAGACTCACTTGCCCCAGAGTCCAGTGCAGAAGCAGCAGTTTGAAAAGTGCCCTGACTATATTGAAGGAGATTCATTTGATAATCTAAAAGTGTATGCTGGAGAGGCAGGGTCCTGGTGGGATTCTCTCCAAGAATATATTCAAAGTACTGAAACAAAACAAACAAAAAAACTTCCACCCAAGAATACTCTGCCCCACAAAATTATTCAGAATTGAAGAAGGAATAAAGAGTTTATCAGACAAGCAAAAACTAAAGGAGTCCATCACCACTAAACTGGCCTTATAAAAAATATTAAAGGTACTTCTTTAAGCTGAAAATAAAGGGCACTAATTAGTAACAGGAAAACATATGAAAGAATAAATCTAACTGTAAAGGTAAATTTATAGTCAGGTAATGGATTAATCACATACAAAGGTATATGAAGGCTAAAATACAAAAGTAGTAAAAATAACTTTAACTATAATAATTAGTTAAGGGATTCATAAGGTGAAAAGATAGAAAATGTGACATCAAAAACAACATGTGTGGTGTGGGAGAGAGTAAATTGTAGAGCTTTAAAATGTATTAAAATTTAAATTATTATCAACTTACAATAGATTGTTATAAGTTGTTATAACTAAGTTTCATGGTAACTACCAAGCAAAAATCTACAGTAGATACACAGAAGATAATGAGAAAGAAATTTAAGCATACTATTTAAGTCTCAAAGCAAAAAGGAAGAGAGAGAGAGAAAGAAAGGACAGAGAAACAACAAAACATCCAGAAAACAATTAAATGGCAATAAGAATATACCTATCAATAACTACTTTAAATGTAAATGAACTAAATTCTCCAATCAAAAGACACACAGTGGCTTAATGGATTAAAAAAAAAAAGTCCCATCTATATGCTACCTATAAGAAACTCAGTTTAAAAGAAACAAAAAACTCACTGCAGATATAAGGACATACATAGACTAAAAGTATAAGGGGGAAAAATGAAAAATAATATTCCATATAAATGGAAGCAAAAAGAAAGCTGGGGTAGCTATACTTATATCAGACAAAAATGTCTTTAAAACAAAAAATATAATAACAGACAAAGAATTCCATTACATAATGATAAAGGGATTAATCCAACAGGAGAATACAACATGTGTCAATATTTAAACACCCAACATAGAAGCATAATATATATAAAGCATATAAACATATAAAACACATATAAAGCAAAATTTAACAGATCTAAAGAGATAAATAGGTAGCAATACAATGATAGTAAGAACTTTAACACCTCACTTACATTTATGGATAGATCATCCAGACAGAAAATCAGTAAGAAATCACAAGCCTTAAACAATACTTTAGACCAGATAAATATAACAAATATATAAAAAACATCTTAGATTTGATGAAATACGGTATTAACCCCAAAACTGATAAAAGTGAAAATAACAGATTAAATGGGTCTGATAAATTTATGAATGACTATTCCTATACCCCTATACCCAATTTTTTGGTCAGTTGATTATAACTCAAGATATAGTTTTCCATATTAGAAGTTCTATAAAATAATTGTTAGATTTTCATGTGCCCCAGATAAATTTATACAGCTTAACTATCCTATTACTAATATCATTCTTTACCATCTTTTTTATGTGCAAATGTATCACATATATAAAATGGGGAAAAAATAATCTCCATCTACTGCTATTCCAGGTTTTAAAAGGCATTCTTTTTTAGTCTTCCCAGTGGATCTTGACAGTAAAAAAGAACTTCTCCTATGCTCTTACTCCTACAGCATTGAAAGAGCACCAGCTTTTTGATGTAAGGAAAAGTCTAAACTTGACTTTTATTATTTGAGAATGATATGATGAACTCCTATAATACCTATTCAAAATTGTGAATAAGCATAGATTTTATTTATTTTTATTTCATTCTATAGTTTCAAATAAGCCTTTTATACAGCATGGCATTTACAAAGGTAGATTATCATTCTCATATTGTAAAATTGAAAAAATAATGATTTCCCCATTTTTGGTTTTACTATATCTTATTCTGAATTTATGATTTCGTGACTTCAAAGAAGATTTTCTTCTTCTTCTTCTACTCCTTCTTCTCCTCCTTGTTCTCCTTCTCCTTCTTCTTCACATTTCTAATTTAAGTACATGGGAATTTTTTGCAGGATCAGGTACATATAGGACATATTATTCCTGACAATTCTAAATTCAACTTGAAGGACATAAATATGAACAATCTTGAGCTTAAAATATTGTAGGTTTAATTAATTTTATCCCCAAAAGATATAATGCTTGAACTATGGAAAAAATGAGTTAATTTTTTTTTTCTCTGTAGACTACTTTTAACAATTTTAGATGTTTTGGGAAACACTACAATATTTCAAGCTACCAAATAGATATAGAGAAGTTACGCAAAAATTTTTACTTTTACAATACCATCATATTGTAATTCAAGTTAAAAAATTATCTGGGTAGCAAATAAGGGTAGCAAATGCAGATTAGATGAATTCTTCAAGGAAGATTGTTTTCTGTCTGTTGTGTTTCAAAGTATGGTTCCCTATAGTTTTACAGAAAATAGATAAGTCAGTCTGATTGAGTTAGACTACTTTTACTCTATAAATTCTGTTATAAAAAAAGTTTAAAACAATTGTCCTTTAAATGTTACACAATGTGATTATTAAAATTATATACTGGAGTTAAAACAATTAATATGTAAAAGACAGCTTCTTTCTCTGTTTCAAAATAAGAAAAACTGAGCTTTCAGGCACATTTTTTTTAAAGATCATTTCAGCAGTGTCAAGCTGTGAAGCATCTACAGCTCATCTGCATATACTAATTTTCATCCAAATTGTTATGGTGCTGACCATCTGGATGAATGAATGCTACAGATGACTAGCCAGGTCCTTTCAACAGAAGCTGAAGTTATGCCTGCTGCTATAGAAAAACATATTTTGGTTGATCCTTAGGAAGTCCATTTGTCAACACACTGGAAAATGGAAATGTGCCTGGATATGTTCTACATAGATTTCTCTGCTACATGTTAAGTTATTTTCCTGAAAACTCTATGAACAAGACTGGCAGTTTCTGATTACTGGTAAACAGGCTAAAGAACTAAGATTAAAGTCAGAGTACTTGGTTTGAGTTAGGACTTAACACTTCCCCTAGTTTTTTGTCTGTGGGGTTGTTGTGTGTGTTGGTGGGGGGGGGGGGAATGTTTGTTTTTGTGTGTGTATGTGGCAAATCTAAAGTTCTCTGAACTCCAGGGTCTCCATCTTTTAATGGGAGTAATAATATGTAGTCAAAAAATTGTTACAAAAATTGAATAAAACAATGTAAATAAAACAAAATTCTAGCTCTTTGTTTATAAAGACTAGTAACATTGATAAACTTTTGTAAAACTGATCAAGAAAACAGAAAAGGCCAACCTGAAACCATAAAACTCCTAGAAGAAAACAGGGGAGATGCTCCTCGACAATGGTCTCAGCAATGATTTTTTTGGATGTGAATCCAAAAGCACAAGCAACAAAGGCAAAAATCAACAAGTGGGACTACATCAGAGAAAAAGCTTCTGCACATCAAAAGAAATGATCAGCAAAATGACATGGCAACCTATGGAATGGGAGAAAATATTTGCAAACCATATATATAAGTATTAGATGTAAAGGGGTAATATCTAAAACAAAAAGAAGTCCTACAAATCAATGCCAAATAACAATAACAACAACTATCTGATTAAAAATGGACAAAGGACTTGAATAGACATTTTTCCAAAGAAGACTTTCAGATGGCCAATGGATAACATGAAAACACGTTAACATCATTAATGATCAGAGAAATTCAAATCAAAACCACAATGAGATATCATCTCACCTGTTAGAATGGCTATTATCAAAGAGGTCATAAGTAATATATGTTGCTGAAGATGTGGAGAAGAGGGAACTCTTGTGCAATGTTGATGGAAATGTAAATTGATACAATCACAATGGAAAACAGTATGAAAGTTCTTCAAGAAGTTAAAAATAGAACTAACATATGATCCAGCAAACCCATTTCTGGGATCTGAAGAAAATTAAATTACTCTCTATAAGAGACATCTGCACCTCCATGCTTACATCAACATTATTTACAATAGCCAAGACATGGAAACAATTTAAATGTTCACTGAGATGAATGGATAAAGAAAATGTGGTCTATATACCATGAGATATAGTCAGACTAAAAAAAGAGGGAAATTCTGCCATTTGCAACAATATAGATGGACCTTGAGGGCATTATGCTAAGCAAAATAAGTCAGATAGAAAAAGACAATATTGTGTGACCTCAGTTATATGTGGAACCTAAAAAGCCAAATTCAGAAACAGTAGAATGGTGGTTGCCAAGGACTAGAGGTGGAGAAAATGAGATGTTGGTCCTAGGATATAAACTACTAATTACAAGATGAACAGATTCTGAGAATCTAACATCCAGCAAGTATTATATACTTGGAAGTTGCTACAGGAGTAAATCTTAAATCTCTTATTATAAAAAGAATTATCAGGGTGCCTGGCTGGCTCAGTCAGTAGAGCGTGTGACCCTTGATCTCAGGGTTGTGAGTTCGAGCCCCGCATTGGATGTAGAGATTAAAAATAAAATCTTTTAAAAAAGAAGTAATTATCTGAAGTGATGGATGTGTTAACTAACTTTATTCTGGTAACCATTTTGCGATATATATGTGTATCAAATCATCATTTTGTATACCTTAAACTTACACAATATCATATATCAGTTATATTTCAATAAAGCTGGGGGAAAATAGAGAAGGCCAAATAAGTGTGCACTGAAAGGCTGAATGTAAATACATAAAGCAATAGCCATATTTAAACTTATAAATAACCACTAGAACTAATTTATGCAAATAAATCTGAAAATTTAGATGAATTAGTCAATATTCTAGAAGAAATAAATTATCAAAAGTGACTTGTGATGAAAAAGGAAACCTGACTAGTCCTGTAATTGCCCAATAATATAAATATGAGGAAGAAACTCAACCAGACTTCTGAAAGACTGCAGAATTTTACTGGTAATCAGGAAAATATAAATCAAAAAGTTATTACTCTACAGATATTATCTTGTAATTCCAAATAATAATAAGGACTTGAGGTAATGGAAACACTAATACTGGTAAGAGTTTAAGTTTTTACAACCAATTTGGAGAATAAATTCATTAATATTTAGTAAACCGAACATGTATATATCTTCCAAGGCAACAATTCCACTTGCAAATATTTTCTCTATAACAAATCTTTGTACAGGAGCACAGGGGACATGTGGTAGAACATTTTTTTTCAGTACTGTTAATAAAAAAATAAAGCTACAACCCTAACAGTCTCTTAGTAGGAGAATAGATAATTAACCAGCTGTTTATTCATTCAGTGTAACACTATACAGCAATCAAAGTACATCTTCATATTAACATGGGAAAATCTCAAAAATAGCATGCTGACTAAAAAAGCAAGTTGACAAAATATGCATACCTCATTACGCCATTTTTTCACATTTAAACATAAAACACACTCACACATTCTATTATCTGTAATCTGTATCAACTTCCAGATAGTCATTCTCACACATATCTCACTCTATAGAATATAAAGCAAATAAGACAAATATTAACGTTTGATTAATTGTGAGTTATGCGTCTGCCATAATACGGCTACTCTTTTGTTTAAATGGTTACATAATTTAAAAGGAAAATAATTTGTGTAAGAAAAATATAATAGTCTTAAGACTCATTCATTCATGAGTACTTAAACTGACCAAAGATAAAATAAATCATACAATGAGACCTAACCCTAGTATCTAGTTGTAGTCTCCAAATTTAATTTCCTACTACTAAAATGAACCAGGGTCATTTGGAAAAAAAAAAAAAAAGGCTTATTCTAGGATCTGGATCAAAAAATGTTCAAGATGAAAAAAATGTACAAGATGAGCCTACCATATCACAATGTGTGAGAATGCAAGGTAACTATGAGAGTACTGGAGCCATTTGAAAAGAAGGCAGGATACTGCCCCTTATGATTATGGGGATAGAGTAAGTTAGGGGCCAACAGCTATTCATACACATTTTTGATTACGAATATTTTGTTTATTAAAACTTTTGAAAATGGACCTCTTATTCCTTCCCTTTCTATCCATATCTCTGAATAATGTTCCAAGGAGGTAAGGAGCAAGCCTTTGACCCACACTAAACCATGTCAGTAATTTCGAACTCCATTTACCTTATTTTTTCTTTCACTTTTCAATTGGTTAAAAACATATTTGGCCCCGTTAAATAATCTCTTAGTATGTTTTACTTAACCAAGGCATAATGAATAAAATACCATTTTCAAGAAAGGCAGCTAGCTCCTTACCCATAACCTATCACTTCAACAATAGTGAAGACACAGAGGTATCGTTCATTTGGGAATGGCAGATGGAAATGATGGCCCAAATTCTTTCCTAACAACTGCAATTGCCACTATGGTAGCTTCTTTATCATACCAGCAAAAGTTTAAATTTGAGAAACGGTTTGTACATTTTAAAAGCCTTACTATATTTGGAAGTAGCAAAAAAAAAAAAAAAAAAAAGGAATACACAGAGAAAGCAATGTGTCACTGAATAATTTCGTTTCAAAATAAGCTCATTCAAGCATGCTTGGCGTAAACCCCCACCTGCCTTCATAGTCAGAGACCATCTTTAAATTTTACTGAAGACTAAAGTATAAACTGAATGTTCGACTCAAAAGAGTGAGTCAAAGACAGAGAAAACAGTTGCTACTCATGTCCAAGTTCTGCCTTTGAGGATATAGTTTCCCTGTCTGAAGATCATTCTCTCACCTTCATGAGTAACAACAGGGAACAATCCATTCCAGCGTACCCCAGAAGAAATGACTGAACAAGTGCCTTCAGTAGGATAAGTTTAACTAGCCTCACAACTGAGCTATGCATTGTCACTGTGAAGATCCATCCTAGTCTGAGGAAATTTAGACATTAGACCCATTTCAGTGACAATGTTGACTTTTACCCAAGGCCTCTTATCTTGGTAAACAGAGAAGTTTAAGGAAATCCCCTCAACTATTTGTGTTTTAGAAAAAGGCTTAATGCAAAGAAACATCTTTCCCTACATGACTCAGATAAAGCACATGGATGCTTCCCTTATTTACCTGCGGCAATGCCAGACACAGATTCTTCAAGTTCTCATTTTTTTGCCTCATAAATTATTACCTGAACTATTTTGTCCCCACTGCTCAATCAGAACAAAATGCTTGTGAGCCAAACTTTCCCACAGGGTGTTGTTGGACTTAGACCTGTCCTCAACCACAGCCAGCATATAACTCCAAAGAATAGGCTGACCTCAGAGTAAAACATCCTCTGATCTACTGTCCTATCACATTCTTGCTCACCCCACTCCCCACACCTGGTTCCTTCTAGTTTTGATGACTCCTCCCTATCAAAGAAAAGCCCTTTACCTGCCTGCCTTTTGAAATGCTTGCAAATTGCATGGTTGAAGCATATTTCAAAAGTCTCCATCGCCTTAATGCAAAGATCTCCTTCACCTTTCTTGCAACAATCATTCTGAATAAAGTCTCTTCTTACCTAAGTCCCAATTTGTTTTTTGTTTGTTTGTTTGTTTGTTTTTAATTTGACACCAGTCATAATACCCTGTGGAAGAAAGTGCTGGTTTTCCCCACCCCCAGGATTAATTCTCCCCCATTTTCTATAGTAAACTTTCTTTTTTAACTTTGAAATATAATCCAGATTTCCCAGAATCCCTCACAATTAACGTAGTCATATAACAAAGTCTGGCCAAAGGGAGGTAAGCAGAACTGGTATTCAAGTTCCAGAAACTGTGAATAAAAATATGTGCTTTTCTCATACTCTACTTGGGTTTTTTTTTTTTTTTAGATTTTATTTATTTATTTGACACAGAGAGAGAGAGAGCAGGAGAGCACAAGCAGGGGGGAGCAGCAGAGAGATGGGGAGAGATGGTCTCCCCACTGAGGAGGGAGCCAGACACAGGGCTCAATCCCAGGACCCCCAATCATGACCTAACCAAAGGCAGATGCTTAACTGACTGAGCCACCCAGGTGCCCCTCTTTTCTGCTTTCTGTTAGTGGAACATGAATGTGATGTCTGCAAATAGAGCAGCCACAATGAACAATGAAGTATTAGTCATGTGTTGATGATGATAGAACAAGATAGAAGAAGCCACTGCTTTTTTGGGAGTTTTACCATTTGCAGCCAGATCTAATGCAAGCTGAGCAACTTAAATTCTCCTTTCCTCTACATAAAAACTCTACTAAAACGTTTTTAAAAATATTGAAACCTTCATTTCACTTACTGAATGATAATTTTTAGAAGTGTAGGGTTTTTTGTTTGTTTGTTTGTTTTTAAGTCAAGCACAAAGAACTGAAAATGAAATCACTAGAAATGAGTAGTGAACAGTCCCTAGAAGTTAGGATAAATCAGCTATTGATTTAAGTCTTTTTCTTTATTACAGTGTAGTAAATAATTACAAATAATCAGAACACAATGGAAATGGGCAACAACTAATGACTACCCTGCTGAAAAAATGCTTATTCCCTATTTATTAGCCTAGAACTAACAATGACTTGGTTCAAAAGAGAATTCTGACATCCCCGACCATTAGACAGCCTGCCTTTTCACACATGATCAACTATGGGTGCTATTTTATTTCTCCCTAATTCAATCCAAAAACTTACCCAATTCACAGCAAAAATCATATGCAACAGAGATGTCAAATGCAGTTAATTGGTATTCAAACAACAAAATCAGAAAAGACAGCTATAGTATTACAACATCTCAGTGAGTTCATTTCACTGTAAGGTCACAAATATGACTGAAACTAACCTGAACACCACTGTTATTTTTCACTCTTTTACCTTCGAGGTAAAAATCTCACTAAAATTCATGCATGGTTCTTTAGAAATTCATACATGCACACACATACACACCATAACCTTGAAGACTACAGATTCTATGGATCTACTTTTGCCTCCACTGATGTCAGTAGAAAGAGTATGTACTTATTTAAGTAAAAAAGCTCACCAATTGTGACCATAAATTAAAATAAAAAGGATATAAATATTTCTGTGTATGTATTATTTTATTAGCACATGCACCCATAAACTTATATATTAATGTTAACCTAACTTCCCTTTCAAGATACAGCTCTTATTTCTGAATATCCATTAGTTCAAATTATAAATAAAGTTATGGTCCTTTAAAATTGGAATAAGTTCATGAAACTAATAATTTAGATCACAAACATTAGCATAGTTAATAGATATGTCAAAGGTTACTTACTACAAGGTAAATATATATATATTCAAATTACATGAGTGTCATAGGTAATATTCACATATCCATGACTAAAATGACATAAATTCAAGTTCAAATGAGACAGTAATTTCAGCATTCCTAATACTCATTAGTTTATTTAAGAATATACTTCCTAAGTGATTTTGAGTGAAATATAGTTGCTTGATAATCAGATTTTACATTTTTTTACTTTCATAAGCAACTCTACAACATTATATCAATTCCAATTTACAGTAAATCTCACCTAATTAATACACCAATGGGAAAAGAAACATATCCAATTAAGTCATTGTCCCAGTTATTAAAGCCCATAGGAAAATATGCTAACTGGTAATAATTTTTCCCCAAATTTCTAAAATATAAAGCAGATTTAGATATAAGAATAAATAAGTCCTACTTAACAATCTTAGTACATGAGCAAAGGAATAATTAACTACAGAGAAATCTGTATTTTTTCTCAGGAACTTGATAACTAAATTAATGTCAGTCATTACAATAAAGATGTGTTTACCTATATTTCACATTCAGTATTCAGTCAACACAAATATAGGTAAAATGAGCTAGGTGTGAATTATTTCAAAATTATCAGAATTTGGGCTAATCAATTTATCTTTGAATTCAAAGCAATTAACGACCAAAATAAAGACCTAAATACACATCTACAGTCTTCCATCTATATCAAAGAGAATCCCAAACTCTGCTTTTGAATACTAAAATATATATCCATGCACTAAAATGTGCTATTTAATAGTTTCAAAATGAAATTATTCACTTTAATTATATCTATATTTATCTATATCTCTATCTTTATCTACCCACTTATCTATCTAAAACTTTTAACTATTAAAAAATTGGAGATCACTGAACAAAAACCTAGGTTTTTGAATTCCATTTCACCTCTTAGATATCTTAATAAGATCCCAGATTGGTATTTGTCTGTTTGTCTAGTTGTTGGAAGAACATCTTTCACCAGATAGAAAACTGTCAGTTTGAGTAACTCTCCAACTATTTTATTTAGCAGCCTCCCATTAAGAGATATTCTTTTTTTTTCTGACAATTTTTAATCTCTGTAATATTTGGGGCGCCTGGGTGGCTCAGTTGGTTAAGCGACTGCCTTCGGCTCAGGTCATGATCCTGGAGTCCTGGGATCGAGTCCC
>NC_138372.1:54436025-54474972 GCF_054177405.1 Leptonychotes weddellii
GTTAAGACTGTTGACTCATAGACCTGTACCTCTGAAACAAATAATACATTATATGTTAAAAAAAAAAAAGGAGAAGACAGTAGGAAGGGAAAAATGAAGGGGGGGAAATCAGAGGGGGAGACGAACCATGAGAGACTATGGACTCTTAGAAACAAACTGAGGGTTCTAGAGGGGAGGGGGTGGGGGGATGGGTTAGCCTGGTGATGGGTATTAAAGAGGGCACATATTGAATGCCGCACTGGGTGTTATATGCAAACAATGAATCATGGAACACTACATCAAAAACTAATGATGTAATGTATGGTGATTAACATAATATAATAAAATAAAATAAATGCCAAAAAAAAACTTGACTTACTGTAATCACATCAATATCAAGGACAATTTATTGATATGCTCCAGCCGTGGAAGTAGTATGGCCTGGTTTCCATCATAAACACATATAAAGAATTCTAAATTATCTGTTTATTATTTAGAATTATTTGTTGTGTTTTCACAGGATATGGAATTTCATTTACTGAGGACAAAATGAGCTAAGACTAACACACTAAGTTTTGCAGTTATATTCATATTGTATCCTTTTATTAGTCGGCTCAGGCTGCCACAAGAAAATACTACAGAATAAATAACTCAAAGAACAGAATTTACATTTCTCATAGTTCCAGAGCCTATGATCAAGGTACCAAAAAGTACCAGAAGTCCATGATCAAGGTACCAAAAAATTTGGTTTCTGGTGAGAGCTTTCTTCCTGGCTTGCAGATGACCACCTTCTCTCGGTGCCTTCAATGGTCTTTCTCTGTATCCCATATCATTGGACCAGAGCCCCATTCTCATGACTTAATCCAAAGCTAACTGCCTCCCAAAGGCTCTACTTCCAAATACCATCACACTGGGAAGATAGGGCTTCAATAATGAATTCAGGTTAGAGGCAATTCATTCCATCATAATACTTAAGCACAACTTATGCACTTGACTCTACCTTTCTCTCTCCTCTCCTATAAAGTATCTTAACAAAAATCAGTAGAAGGCATCTGTGTAGTTAAGTTTCAACAATAACAACAATAAACAAAATAAAAACCTAAGATCCATCAAAAGAAAAACTTGTTGCACAATAAACATAGACACTAGAGAATTCCCCATCAGGAAAAGAGGTATCCAGCTGCAATAGTTCTCTCAACATTTATGATAAAATACTTAACATGAAAAAAGCAATTAAAATAATTGTTAAATGGTAAATTTTGAAAGTAATAATTGTATCAAACTAAGCTTGGCACCTTAAAAATTCAAATTAGTAAATCGCTACTCATTCTTCAGGGTAAAGTTTTGAACAAAATAAAATAAGCTCAAGCAGACTGAATTCACCAGAATTCCAGGGTAGTTTTACGGAGAATTTTTCATTTTCAAGAACTAATAAGAAAAGGAAAATATAGATTATTTTTAAAAGGCCCAAAGAGAAAGAGATATACTTAATCCAGAACGATGAACTACACAACTGAAAGCTTTGTTTCAAATTTTTCTAAAACCAGCAAAGTGCTCACTTCAAACAGAAAAGAACTGGCAATGCTGACTATGGCCACAGTAAGTAAAGAGGTTGAAGGCACTCCTAATGTCGGGATTCATTAAAATAAATGCTATATGTCAAAATTAGAAATAGCTAAATTTTTTACAGTTGGTTTTCATTCTGCTTTTGTATTAATTGAGGTTTAACAACATTAGATTGCTATTTTAAATATAGGTTAGATCTGTACATATGTTTCAATGACCATCTGCCCATCTGTCCATCCTTCATGTCTTATCTATTCCTAAAGCTCACACCTAAACTTCTGTGCTGACTCTGCAACTCTAATAAGCAACATTTGATCCTGACAAAGTCAGGAGGAATAGGTTACCCTAGAGAAAACTACAGATACATTTAGGTTACTCAACAACTCTCAATGAAGTGTGCCTTACAAAGAATGCTGTAGTCAATTCAGGAAAGAAGCATACTTGTAAAAAGTTTTATTAGCATTATGAACGCTATACTATGATGGTTAGATGACATAGCTGGTATTTCAATCGCCCCCCTCCCCATCCAGACAATTCAATTATGCTCTAAAAGATTCAGAAGCCTTATGGTAAAAAGTCTCCATGGTCTTTATGAGTGTGACCTTCACAAAATTAAAATGCTAAATTGAAAGAGTGCCAATTTGCATTAAGTATTACAGTCTTGCTATTTTACAAGAAACTCAGCTATAGGCAATATCCTATGCTATAACTCTGACCTTGCACATATAAAATGGGAAAAAACAGCATTTAAGTTCAACGAACTACTCACATTTGGAAGATACTAAAAACAGCCCAAGTCTGTAAACATGGTAGCTATATAACTTTCTGCTAATGAGGTTGTAACTGAAAAGCTTTTAAAGTAGTAAGGTTTTTGTTAGCTGAATCCTTACCAAAGCAAACTGAAATGTCACATCTCATTATGTAACAAAGAAATAAAATATTATGCACTAATAATACATATGTAAATATATATATGTACATAGATATAATTTCACGTATATATTTCAATATTATGGATATATTTATATTTACCTATATAGTAATTTTACCTAATTATTTTGTTACTGAGGCAATATTATAGAAAGTCAAATGATTCCAATCTCAATAAATGCTGGAAAAATTTGAGGCAAGCCACTTCAGCAGTAGACCTACTATGTGAAATAATTTTTAAGAGTAAATTCTGCTGTTTGCTGAGTGGCAATTGCTTTCAATCAAAAGAAAGTGAATGGCTAGGGGGGAAAGGTATGTAACATAAGCAATCACTATAACCCTTTCTTGTTCTTCTTGTGGAATGTTCACCATTGCTTGCAATTTTTTTAATTTATATTTTTTCTATTAAAAGTGCTTTTCTTTAATTAAAAAGTATCTTCTGTATTTGCTACAAAGTGAAATAAAGTTCTGTACACAGTCCCACTGACCACAGACACTTGGCCATTAAAGTATTAAGACTCTATGAGCTTGTTTCTCACTTTGTATTATTCTCCACTGACTCTACTTTATAGTAAAGAGGGAATGAAGAAAATTTTAAAACATACAGCCTTCATTTCTTCTTGGGTCCAATCCTTCTCTCCTAATATGGTATGTTGACAGAGCATATTTAATGACTTCATTAAAAAACAATTCACTATGTAAGCAAAATATAGATTTTATGTTCTGTTTCCCACCAAATCCTTTATACTTTATTTTCTTCTGCTCATGGATGAACTAGCCAGCATGATTCCTGACTTTTCTGCTCAGTCATGGATAATAGACAGTCATGGGTCACCCTCTCAACTTACTAAGAATGGCAAGTCTATTACATTAATCAAGAGTTTGGATTCAATTTAGTGTTAAGTTACCAATTCCCTTGACTCAGACCTGCTTCAAGCTGGAATTTCTGCAGCGGGACATGAGAGCAGTGGTTAGTTTCTCTCTATTTTTTTTGGTTTATATTCTTCCTTTCCTCCTACTTTTCCTGCCACCCTTGAGAACCTTTGTCTGACTCAGCCCTGGCAGGGAGGTGGGGTGTGGAGAGGCGTCATAATGAATAGGAAACTCTTAGGGGACTATTTTTAAGCTAGTTTACCCTCTCTACATCTAGCAGATGATTATAAGTCAATAGGGAATGGTGCTATAAGGATGAAATTGTAAGTTAATTTTAAAAAAAAGAAGTTAAATCAGGAATCCTTTTTAAAAAGGTAATACATTTGATTTTAAGCTACAACATATGTGTGTTTTAGTAAAGGACTTGTGACTGTGCTCCCAAAGTTGGCACTTGGGTCCTCTTTCCCTCCCTCTCACTCTCCCTCCTTCCCTTCCTCCCTCCATCCCTTCCTTCCTTTCTTCCTTTCCTCCTTTCTTTCCATGAAAGACATCCATATTCTTCTCTTTTTGGTTTATTTGGATTTGATTACTTCCAGAGAACATGCAATTTTGAGTACAGGATACCTATACATTTTGGTTTTATTCCCATGGTAGACCAATGGTTCCCTAGAAGATGTTCATGTCCTAATTTCCAGAACCTGAGAATATTCCCTTGTATTGCAAAGGCAGTTTTGTAGATGTGGTTAAATTAAAGATCTTGAGATTGGGAGATAATCTTGGTTTATCTGATTGATCCTTACAAGAGGGAAGTATGAAGGTCAAAATTAATGAAAGAGATGTGATCATGGAAGCAGAAGTCCAAATGATGCCGTTGTTGGCTTTTAAGGTGGAAGAAGACCAAAAGCCAAGGAATAGGGTAACTTTTAGAAGTTGAGAAAGGTGAATAGTAGATTATACCTTTGAGCCCCCTGAAGGAACATGGCCCTGTTGACAACTTGATTTTATCTGACCGAGACTGATTATGGACTTCTGACCTCCAGATATTATTTAAAGCTACTATTCTTTTAGTAATATGGTACAGCAACAGTAGGAAATTAATATTCTTCTCCTCCAGCCTCTTCTAAAATCATCACACCCACAACTAATTTGGTAGAATCTTTTAAGAACATTGAATTTCTTTCTTACATCATTCCACTGAATTTAATAAAACCAAAAATAGTTTTTTTTTCTTTTTGCCCTTGTATCTCATTGTTTAGCACACTATTAAATTAAATTTCCTAATTACAAAAACAAAGCATCATTTGTAAACAAACATAACTATTTTTTGTAAGTATAACAAGCAGAAAAAATTAAAATATCTGGGCTTATCCGAGAGTAGCCTATGGACCAGTGGCTTTTTTTGTGCCTTGGCATCACTCAGTCTATTTTTAAAAAGGAAATGGAGATAAGACAGTCTTCCATCCATACAAGAAATAGTTTAAATAAAGTTTGCTATAAGACTTTCTATTGTAAATGCATAATAACAAGGAACATTAAAAGTTGTCTCTCTCTCTCTCTTTTACTTTTTATCATAACATCCAAAGACAACAAATTTAATCTTTCCCATCTCTAGTCTATTCTCCATACTATGGCCAGAACTGTATTTGATTTTATGTCATTCCTATCCTTAAATTCTTCAAGTAGTCTACTTTGCTTAAGGATGAAGCCTGGATTGATTGGTATAGGCATACATGAATTTTTAGGATGTGGCCCTTCCTTCACACTTAGACTATCTCTAGTCCCCTCCCTCCACTCTTGCCAGCACTCTATGTTTAGCCTTACTGAATTTCTTGAGCTTCCCAGAATGTCTCGACTTACCTTACCCTTTTATCTTATACATTTCTATGGCTAAAGTCTTACCCATTAAAATTCACATTAGTCATCATTTATTCAGAGAACATTTCTGGTTATCCCTTCTAGAACCATTAGCAAGCCTGGACCTTATACTCATCTCTATTATCTATTATCTATTACTTTATTGTCTATTATCTTCACAATATTCCTGAATTTCCTGTCGTGTTGAAGGAACCAGTGAAAGCTTGAGGCTGGAAATTATGTGTTTTGTTTTACTTTGTTTTCACATTTTCCCTATCCAAGTGTCCAGCCCTCAATATTTTCCAGGAAGTATTAAATGAATATGAATATGTTTAGAAGGACCTAACATAAATATTTGACAAATTTCATTAAAATGTGTTAACCTAATAAACATACACATCTTCAGCAGGTTTATTGATGAGAATCAACATTATAGCTGCTTATATTTTAAAATTACACAGCTTCCCTATAGAAGTATATTTGACTTTATAATCTCACATTTTGTTTGCAGTTAAGGTAAATGTATTTATTAAACTGACAAAAAATTGATTTCTCCTTATTTGTATACCCATAAAAATACATGCTCATTATATATCTGTAGTTACACTGGACTTAATATAGGCTACTGGAAATATTTTTAAAATCGGGTGTAGTAGTTACTTTGCCTCAAAGATATTTACTCATCAAAATATGTTATGCACTCAAGGGAGATAAACACCATAGTCAAGGCATCCCAAGTCTCACCAGATTTGATTATGAAGTCACCACTGATACTTGAGAGAACAATTTCAAAAAAACGCAGGAGTCTGACTATAAGGAGTGAGTGATAAGAAAACTTTAGCAGACGACATAGATTATTTTATCGAGGATGTTTGAAGTGAAGGAAAAATCAACAGAAAAATAAAAAATAACTTTAGGGACCAGCAGGGTCCCTTAGGATATGGAAAACTTGAAGATTTTTTCTAGGCATGGAGATAGATAATTACGCAGGTGATAATAATAGAAAAGGATTAGGGTATGAATGAAGTTATGGAAAGGAAAAAAAGGAAGAAAGGATAGAGGTGAATGTTTCATAGCTAAGAAAGGGACAAGTTCATATTAAAGGGCCTGGTGATGGGTGTTAAAGAGGGCACGTACTGAATGGAGCACTGGGGGTTATACGCAAACAATGAATTATGGAACACTACATCAAAAACTAATGATGTAATGTATGGTGATTAACATAACATAATAAAAAAAAAAGAAAAAAAATAAAGGGCTTTACCTTAGTAGAGCAAATTTCTTTCATAACTGAAAAGAAGGGGTAGTGTTAAGTTTGCTAAAACTAGAAGATTTTTGCAAACATTGAATGGAAAACAAAATGGAAGATCTGTAAAAGAAGCCAGAAGACAATGAAAACCTAGATACAACAATACATATAAATTTGTCCCTGAAAAAGTAGGATCTAAACTTAATTTTCTAGAACAGGAAAAAAATACTAGGTTACAACTTTTCTAAAGTTATTGCATTTGGTTGAAGAAAATGCAAAGATAAGTACTAGCTGATACACTGATTTTAAACTGTAAGAAAGCAATAATGGTAAAGTCAAAGAACATTTAAGAAAGGTAACCATAGCCTAGTCAGAAAGACTCATTACTTATAAACAACATCAGAAACTTACTAGACAAAAAGAACAGGAGTTTGAGCTCAGTGGTAGATTTGAAAATTCACAGTTAACTTTCTCTGCTACCATATTCTGTAGGCCAAAAAGCTGAGATGCATTGGAGCACTCCAATTCAATTTGAGAAAGCAGTGACCCAGGCATATGCAATGTGAAAATTTCACTGTCTACTTCCCCAAATTTCTTTGCTCATAGGCATGCCTCATTATGTAGGAAAAGTTCAGTAGATATTGCTAACTGTGTTAGTTTAAGTTACTCATATTAAATTTCAGATATTAGTTCTCAATCCCAACTATGAAATGGGGAGGCTAGGAAAGGAAAAAAAAAATGGACTTGAATAATAAGGTTTTGATTTCTAAGATGATTGGATTTAGCCTCTAAAATGACAGGTTATAAATTTCTTCCCATTGCCTCGAATGGAAAACTAAAATAAAAATATGACTAAGGAAGACAGCAATGCATTTAGAATAAGAAACTCATCAAACTTTTTGACAAAGAAGGATTGAGTGACTGAGAGCAATGGTAGTAGAGATTAATTTACTACTTTGAGGTTCTAAATACTGGATAAATCTTTAGACACAATTGTGAATGAAGTATCTATTAGGACTCAGTACTTTTGGTGTTCCCTCTCTATCAAAATCGAAAGTGTCATTAAAGTACAGCTATAAATACAGGTTTAGATATATGAAATTTTCTTGTTTCCTGTCATGGTCAGAGATATTCAGCTGCTTTGTAACAACCCAAGAAAATTCAAATTATAAAAGGTTCAAGCTTGATTTATACAGCTTCTTCAAGAAACCATTTTTTCAGATAAGAAAATTTCTCTTCTTCTTAAGTCTATATACAATGATTTGAATGGAATATCATTAAGGTGGGAAATAATCACACATCTTAAAAATAGGTTACAATGAATCAACTGATTGCAGAACTGCTTTGCAATGATAACATAGGAAGGAAATTAACTTACATTAAGAATATTATAAATTTCATTACATGAAATTACCACACTAAAGATCTGTGAAACCATACTTATAAATAGAATGATCTATTCCAAAAGATTCATAAGTCTTACATATATTTCAGCACATCTAACTGTTAAAGAACAAGGCCTTGCTTTAGGGAAAAAACAAAACAAAACAGTACTGAACAACATGAAAAAAAATGGGCTGGGGAAAGTATTGGAAATGCATAAATGCAATTTTTTTAAAGAAACTTTTTACATTAAATTTTAAAATATGTTAAACACTTTTACCTACTTAAACCAAAGTTTGATATGTTTCCTTTGGCTGGGTTTCTAGTCTCATTTAAAGAAAAGTTAAATTTAACATTTTTTAGGCAAAAAGATGTCATTCCATTGTGCTTTGGACTTAAAAATGTTTACTTATTCATAGCATCTCTAAAACTTTTTTCTTTAAAGCTATTTTGTTTTGTCTATTTAAATACATAATTAAAGCAACAGAATCTTCAATCACATACACACATATATATATATTGGTTCATCAAATAAGTCTGTTTCATTCTACATACACCATTTTTCTTCAAAGCTAGCAAAATATATTGGGCTAAGCTTTTATCCTATTTCATCTGTTTTTGAAATCTGTGGTTAAGTCTGCTAAATATGTGTAATATTATAAGTCTGATAATTTTTTTAAGCAGATAATTTTTTAAGTTTCCCCTTTTTTAGAAAAAGGGGAAACAATTTTCAGTAAAGACCAAGATTTTGAGGGACAGAAAAATGAAATTTATAGCCAAAGAACTGTCAGGCCATCTCAATGAGTAAGTAAAAAAAAACTGAATCTATTATTAAAAATAATATTTTAAAAATCACCTTGCATTTCCCTGTCATGCACTCTCACACCCATAAGATCAGACATTTGTTGCAAAGAAATTCAGAAATATTTTATTTTTATGACTAATCATTGTGTTCATTTTTTTCTTTACCTATTTCCCTATTGTGAACTGTTAATATTTTCTCCTAAATTCATCAGAGGCATCCTCAGTCAGACCTTCCTTCTAGTTGTAATTTTTTATATTTTGTCTCACAGTCGATTGAGTACATTTAGATGTATATCATCACACTGGCAAATATGACATATGTGCAACATGCTATCATTCTGAATGTAGATAAATAACACATTATTTACAATTTATAAGACTAAAGTCTGAGGATATATCAAAACAACTCAAAATGATTCATTTCCACGTATAAAATTTTAGCAAAAGGAGTGTATCGTATCATTGCAATGATATAAGACTTGTTTATAAGAAGAAATAGATGATAATTTAGAGAAATGTTTTATGCAATTCAAGAATATATGAAGAGTAATATGTCAAGGAAAGCATAATTATAGGAGATTAGAACTAGAATCGACTTTAGAAAAAATAGATATTACAACCTCCTTAAGAATACTGAGAGCTGTCCAAAGCCCCACAGAGGCAGATATGGCAAAACTGAGACCATGAACCAAGCATCCTAATTCTTAATGAACTGCCCTTTTCTGTGCTTCCATCTGGTCTAGCATGTTGGGTATTAATTTTAATCCAGTGCATGTTATAGTTAAGCAGCCATTTCTAGCTTTTTTTTTTTTTAGATAATCTTTTTTCCTCCCACGTAAATCACAACTAAACTTAACAGATCCTTGTTAAATATAATCTTCTTTCTCCTGGTTGCCATGAGCCAATAACTTCCCAGGTAAGCAAGCAACATTATCAGACAAGGTTATCATCCCTGGAAAACAGATGTCATTCAATTACTTTAATCTCATTTTCACATAAGCATATTTTCAACTAAACAAAGTACAAAATAATTTAATAACCTGATTGGACAAATTCCTTAATATCATTGTAGCCAGCCTGGAATAACAAGTTTACAGAAAAGTAGTAATGATATTAAATATTTAAAATTGTGTAAAATATTAAAACACAACTCCAAGAAAAAAATTCACAATCTATGTTATTATTTCACTCTGTTTTATCTGAATCTTTCATTTTATTCCAAGGAAGATTTGAGGTTAATGGTTCAGAGGAAAAGAAGGAAGGGTCATAAATAAAAATACTTCATCTAATTTTCAACATGTGATAAATACAATGGATTTATACTTTATTCTTTTTCTTTTCATACCTACAAAAAAAGTATTGCTAATAAAAAATTTCCTTGAAAAGTGGCTACAGAAACATATCAACCTTCAACTGATTCTATGGAGTCTTTCTGAGACAAATATAGCCACTGCTTTTCTTGTATATTCTTTTTATCTTCCAAAACTATAAATGTGTGTTATTCTTCATCTCTCTATTTGCTTCAGAAATTTCATTGTTCTTAATATGAAGACAGCAACTTGAGAACTGTCTTTAATCCCTTCCTAAGATTAGGACTCACTAGGAGAAAATTAAAACACACATCAAATGTCAATTTCTAACTAGCTTAAACAATATACCCAAAATTTGCATGGAGAAAACATGTATTTATTTTCATGTTTTTTTTAAGATTTTATTTATTTGACAGAGAGAGGGAGACAGAGCACAAGCAGGGGGGAGCAGCAGGCAAAGGGAGAAGCAGGCTCCCCGCTGAGCAAGGAGCCGGATGCGGGACTCGAGCCCAGGACCTGAGCCAAAGGCAGATACTTAACTGACTGAGCCACCCAGGTGTCCCTATTTTCATGCTTTTAAAACAAGAAAATGTGACAGTTAGGACAATGGGAAAAATTTGGACTGGTTTATCCTTGTATGTAAAAGCCTACTCACATTATTAGAATTTTTTTTTAAAGATTTTATTTATTTATTTGAGAGAGAATGAGATAGAGAGAGAGAGCACATGAGAGGGGGGAGGGTCAGAGGGAGAAGCAGACTCCCTGCTGAGCAGAGAGCCCGATGCGGGACTCGATCCAGGGACTCCAGGATCATGACCTGAGCCGAAGGCAGTCGCTTAACCAACTGAGCCACCCAGGTGCCCAAGAAATTCTTAAACTATAACTAGAATACCCTTTCTCTTCCTATCAAGCTTATAGATAACAGAATGAAAACATTGATATTACTGCTTAGGAATCCACAATATACAATTTCCATTGTTTATGCTGATAGGAATCGAAGGTTTAAAATGAACACTTCTAGAACTTGTCCATTCCCTGGTTGAGGAAACATGTGAGATAATTCAACTCTAAAACACCAGGAGATTAATTTTCAGTTTGCTCTCAGGATAAAAGGGAAGTATTTTACACATGCAATATCCACCAGGACTTTTAAGATCCATGTGTATAAAAATTATATATAACACACAAGAATCTTGTTTCCTGTGGTAAGAAAAATTCTACATGTCAGCTTTTATGACACTTGGGAATAATTCTTTTAATTACAGATGTGTTCATAGTTACTAAATTAAATATACTTGATAAATTGGTAGGTCTACAGTACAAAAAAAAGTATAAACAAAATATAAAAAGATGAAAAAGTAAGAAAAAATCTTTCTCAGATTTGTTTAACTTTTTATTTATTACGGTAGCCATGGTAATTTAACTGTTCTCTATGGGAGAAATTTATTTTCCAGCATTAGCCACTTTTTGACGCTGAGTTCTTTTTTTGAATTCAGGTTATGCACAATTAAAAAATACTGTAAACCAGTAAAACAGCTTTTTTTTCCTCTCCATTCAAAAGCTGTATAATCAAGTTTTCATTACTTCAAACAAGATTTTCATTAATTCAGAAACTTAAGGGTATTTTTTAACCTATGAATAAACATACATAGAACTAAGAAAGTGTGAAGAACCCTGCATACCTGGTTTTCACATCTTGCAACCCTGTTTTTACTTTTTATTGCACATATTAGATCTGTGGTTTTTCAACATGTATGTTAATTTCAATAATTTGTTATTTATGGATAGAAAGCTATTTTCATAATGAAGATATAGTAAGTAAAAATATAGGCATTATCTTAGGGAATATAAAAATAAATAGAAATACAATGTATAAATTAGGTATTCTATCCTGTTGCATACATTATTTAGTTTTTTGGATTTAGTTTTGACTTATCGAGTAGGAGTCAATGGTAGTTACACAAATTTGGTAATTGTATGGAGCAGCATGCATGTTTCTTAGGCTTCACTGTATACTGAATGTGAGTAGTATGACGTTGGGCTGGTTATTTAATTCGCTAAGCTTTAGTTTTCTCTGTACAATGCATGCCTGCCTATCTTACTAAGTTGTTGTGAGGATTAAGTAAGGTAACCCATGAAAAGCAGGTAGCACAGTGTCTGGCATGTAGCTGGAGCTAAGAATATTAGCTATTATAATTATAATTATTGAATTTATTTTGGATTCTCATTCTGGGTTTTATAGAAATTAACTATGTGGCTTTGTTTTTTCTCTCTCTTCTCAAAGCTTAGCAGAACATGAACTTAATATCATGAGAAAAAATGATTCATTAATGTAATTATACTAATGTGCATAAAGTACTCTTATTAAGTCAATTTGTCTCAAATTTTAATAAGTATTAGGCACAATGTTAGAAACAGAATGGTATGAAAAAACGAGTAAGATCCAACATAGGTGCACAATGATGTTAGATTTTAATGGTAACTGACAGATAAAGAACATCCATGACGGGGCGCCTGGGTAGCTCAGTTGGTTAAGCGGCTGCCTTTGGCTCAGGTCATAATCCTGGGGTCCTGGGAATCGAGCCCCGCATCGGGCTCCCTGCTCGGCAGGGAGTCTGCTTCTCCCTCTGACCCTCCCCCCTCTCATGTGCTCTCTCTCATTCTCTCTCTCACAAATAAATAAATAAAATCTTTAAAAAAAAAAAGAACATCCATGACAAACAAGTAATGATAAATATAAAAAAAAAAAACACCCTCATTTTCTTTTGTAATTCAAATTATGGAAGTTCTCATAGTTTGCAGTTGTGGAAACCTTTTGTTCCACAAAACCCCTTTATTGATATGACCAAGAGAATTACTGATTTTGCAAAAGAGCTTCTGAGAACCATGCAAAGAACTGCAGAGAATTGCAAGGATTCTTGTCCAATTTCCCAAAATGTTTGTGGCAGGAATTTACAAATACATCCCTGTGTTTCCTACAAGAGATAAGTAACAAGAAGGTGAATCAATTTTTCCTGACCATCTACCATGTGCTAGGTTGTTTTCATTCTGGTGATGATCAAGTCTTCACAGTAATCCACTGTAATTCTGTGAAAAGAAATTATTTTACACAAGAAAAAATGGAATTCAGAGATGTCAGTATGAGGCCACAGAGTGGCTAAGTAGCAGAGTGAAACTGTAAATTCATTTGTTTTATTCCATATCCCATGGTCTATTCATTAATACAAGACAGCCTATTTCATTTCTCCATTTTCATTCTCCAACTTGAGCATTACTGAAATAGACCTAATTCTTCACAATTTTTCAGTGTTTATATATGGTTAGAATATTGATGGCCCTGAGTCTTATTATTTTTTTTTATCTACCTCTTTGACTTACTTTTAAAGATTTTATTTATTTATTTATTTGACAGAGAGAGAGAGAGCATGCACACACAAGCAGGGGGAACTGCACAGGGAGAGGGAGAAGTAGACTCCCATGCTGAGCAGGGAGCCCGACATGGGGCTTGTGCCCAGGACCCTGGGAAAATGACCTGAGCCAAAGGCAGACGCTCATCCCACTGAGCCACCCAGGTGCCCCTCACTTATTTTTTTCTAATATAATTACTTGAAAATACAAAGTGATAATCAGAGTTCTATCTTCAGTATATCTTTATGATAGCTTATATCTTCATTACCTTTTCCATAATTCACTTCTTTTCCATAAAATATTCACTGTACTGAAACTAATATAACATACTCACTATTTCTAATAGCCTAGTTTTTTTTCTTCTAAAGTTCCACCAAGTTTTCTAATTGTCAATTGGATCTGAGTTGACATATTATTTGTATGGCTTGGTTAGTATTATGATACATTAATAATTATTGGGTTTCGCCCCCCCTCTATTGAAGCAAATGTCTAAGTTTATGCCCTTTGATTCAAAGGAATATGGATCTCGGTCACTAACATTAAGGGAGACAATTTTTCCTGACCAAAATATAACTTCCCCCACATTTCCAGCTACAAAGTTTAATAAATTCTGGGGCTCTAATATACAGCATGGTGACTGTAATTAACAGCACCATATTATATCCTTGAGAGTTGTCAAGAGATCTTAACTGTTATTGTCAGACACCCACAAAAAGTAATTACGTGAAGGAAAGGAGATACTAACTAATTTCATCGTGGTAATCATTTAGCAATACATATGTGTATCAAATCATCATGTGGTAGACTTTAAACTTTACATATGTTATATGTCAATAATATCTCAATAGTGCTAAAAAATTTCTAATGTATTGTAATTGTAATCTATTTTTTAAAGACACTATTGTATTAAATAATTTAAAACTTGAACTAGGGTGGTGGCAAAGAGAATGAAATAAAGAGTGTAGAAACAAAAGAAAGTAACAATAGCACATCTATCATGAATATGGAATAACAAGGGCTCAACCATCTCAATTATACAATTTGGTCCTTCTTTTGAGCAATATGTAATCCTGTCATTTAAATGAGCAAAGGGTAGCTGCAAAAAGAACACTATGCAGAAAACATTGGCTTTATAAGGTCTAATATGTAACTGGACAGAGATGATTAGTAAAAATTTTGAGGCCTACTTAGTTAATAACTCAGTAGGAATGGCCCACATACATGAAGTGACATACACAGATGAAGTGACATGCTGAGTAATGAAAAACAAAGAGATAAAAGGTAATAATTTCCCTAGACTGGAGAGAGGTGGGGAGAGAAGAAAAAGAGTAGTTTGTAGGTTACTAAAGAGAATGGATCTACTTCATCTTCTCAAGAATAAGAAAATGGCAGCATGCAATGCCCGAAGATATACATATATTTATTCTCAATTTGTTGTTAATTACACTGCTGGGACCTCTGCCTTTCATCCTCCACTCCCCTGCTTCCTCTGTTCTTCACTGGAAAAAGCCCTCCAACTAGGGGTGGGGTGGTTTATTGGAAAAGATGTAAAGGTTTTAGATTTCAGCTTTTGGGAATACTTCTAGTCAGTATGGGTACTATATCTGTACTCTTGTTTCTTTTTTTAAGACTTATATGATGTCCCCAGTGAAAACCATCATCCTTTTTCTACCTTCTTCATTAACTACCATCCTTGGCAAAGGCACAGCTTATAATCCTTTCAGCTCCCCTCTTAAATAGGTTCTTGGTATGAAATTTGAGTTTTCTACAAAACTCCTGTTCCCCTACTTTTCCTAGTGTTGCCTTCCTTTATTTTCCCTTTTCCTCAAGTTCCTTCTCTTAGCATCACCTCCATGGCTACCTACCAACATTTTCTCAAATATATCCTTCTTTTTGGCAAGATGCCATTTCAGGCAATAACTCAGAATGAGTCTCTGACCTAGTTCACTTAGTTTTGGATTTTAATGTATTTATTCCTCAGCAACCTAGGACGTCAATATTGCATACTCAGCCTTGCCACATGATGTATCTAGGAAGATGGGATCCAAGAAGGCATAAAGTCAAGAGTGCCAACCTGGCACAGAAAGGAGCAAAGAGCCAGTAGACCCAAGGGTTTCATGATGACCAGGATTATGGACTTATTATTACTAGCAAACTGTGTGGACCAATGGCCTAAATCATGGTGCTACATAAGACTCTGAAACTGTTACTCAATGAGGGAGTAGCAGAAGGCCAGAAAACAAAACAAAACAAACAAACAAAAAAACAACTGGGTTTACAGCTAACCCAAATGAATTTTGTCTCAAAATCAGGAATTGAAATAAATAAAAAAAATAAACAAAGGTTAATTATTGCACATCCAAGTTGATGGAGTAGGATTTATAGCTGCTATTCTTGGTGATTGGAGTTGGGAGTGGGAGTAGGCTGTTATAGGAAATGTATGTGTATGTGTGTGCGTGCACGCACAAATGTGTGTGTGTATGTGTGTGTGTGTGTGTTTAGAAAAGGAAGAGTATGAAAAGCAACATTAAAGAAAAGGAAATTAGGGGCGCCTGGGTGGCTCAGTTGGTTAAGCGACTGCCTTCAGCTCAGGTCATGATCCTGGAGTCCCGGGATCGAGTCCCACATCGGGCTCCCTGCTCAGCAGGGGGTCTGCTTCTCCCTCTGCCCTCTTCCCTCTCGTGCTCTCTGTCTCTCATTCTCTCTCTCAAATAAATAAATAAAATTTTTAAAAATAAAGAAAGAAAGAAAGAAAGAAAAGGAAATTAGAAGGTAAATGGAAAAGTAGGTAAAACCATGGGGAAAGTGTGGTAAAGGATTAGTAAAGTTGAGGAATTGTACCTACATTAGTAAATTTTGGAATTACTCTTTCTTAACCAGATTCAGACTGTGATCTTTCTCTCCTTAATCCTGGATTTTCTATAGTATTTGTCCTCTCAAAGTTAGGTGGCTTTCATTTTCCACAAATGCCATCAGGCTGTCAGTTTCTCAGTAAAACCTAGCACGATACTAAAAGACTAAATTTAACTCCTGTGTATGAAAGCACCACACAGACTGCTTTATCAATCAAGGCACTGCCACTGTTATGTTATGCTTTAACTTTTACCATATAGCGCATTGAGCCATAACCTCTATTTTTCTATATAAAAACATTTGTGTAATGTTATCATTTACAAATCATAAAACAATTTAAGTAGTAATTTTATACTTGAAGGTTTCAAAATTGATCAACTTATTGAATGTGATGATTAATTTTATGTGTCAGTTTGGCTGGACACAGCATCCAGATATTTGATTAAACATTATTCTAGAATTTTCTGTGAAGGTATTTTTTAGATGAGACTAACATTTAAACCAGCTGACTTTCAGTAAAACATTACCCTCCATAATGTGGGTGGGCTTCATCCAATAACTTGAAGGCCTTAAGAGAACAAAAACCAAGAAGGAATTCTGCCACCAAACTGCTTTTGGACTCAAACTGCAACTCTTCCCTGGGCCTGCCCTGGAGATGTGAGTCTTGCCAAGCCTTCACAATCATGTGAGCCAATTCCTTAAAATAAATCTCTGTCTTTCTCTTTCTCTCTCTCTCTCTCTCATTTTTTAAACAAGAAAAAATTACTTATTTGCAATACGGTCCAGTCCTTATCAGTTAATTACAGCATAAGGGTAATAAAGAGTCATTTATGCCATAGCGGATTCCATGCCTCCCAAGACAGCAAGCCTTTCTCCCTCAGAGACCTATGCCTAGAACGAAACTGAACACACAAAAAGGCGAGCCCAGGATGAAGTTCAGCCCAGACTTCATCAGGTTTCACCCTTCCTCCACAGCCTTCAAGCTCCCTAACCATAGCCTCCTACCCTTTCACCCCCAATTAGCAACAGAAGATACATATATATATATATATATATATGAAAACTATAGATATACAGAATTAGACAGATCTATATATCTCCTATTGGATCTAATTCTATCCATTACCCTGATTAAGACTGAACATTAAAATCACTACTTGAAATGATTACATAAGCAAAAATAGATTCTTCTTTGGGACAAAGAAATTCACTCCCTTGTAGTATTTCAAATTGTGACAAAGTTTTCAAGACCCGGCTTTTTTGTTTTTAGAGAGAGAAAACAAGAAAGGTTTGAAAACAAACTTTATTCTATTTCCCATCTTCCATGGGTACAGAAGCACATATTCCTTTCGAGCAAAGTGATCACATGGGACAGTAACATTTTTAGTTCATTGTATTTGCAGTTTATTAGGAAAGAGAAGTCGATGGACTTATGAAAAATTTCAGTCTTTGACCAAGTTCAGTCTTATAAAAAGATATAGTGTCATATACGTCACTGTTGGTTTGGGTGCCAAAATGGGATCAGCACAATCTTGAAAAAGCTGGCTTTTCAAACATGGAAAATATCAGTGAAAGGCAATGAAGTCCTTAAAAAGCCATGAACAATGTATTGAATTGGGCCTTTTATATTTTTATATGATTTTTCCATTGAGTATGTAAAATAATGTCACATTGCTCTGGATTAAGATGAATATTTCCCTGAAAAGGATGGGAATTCCCATCATAAATCATAGGTCAAAGGTGAGACAGAGAAACATCCTAAATAGAGCCAGGAAAATGTGGCTGATATTGTTTCATAGTGATATCTAACAGCAAGTTTTAAGTTTATTCATATTATAGCTCTCTTCTATTCCTCCAATTGTATGGGAAGTTTTGTTCAACGTTTCAGTCTGACCTCGACAGTGTAGGTCTGTAATCTTGTTAAGGCCAATGGGACATGAGCACCAGTGACTCAGGGGATAGTACTTGTTCCAGAAAATCTGGTACCAGCAAGCTTCTGGACACAGCAGACATGAGCAGATTTCAGCCTTACAAAAGAGGCTAACCACATGGATCTCAAATGGAAGTAACACCTGGATGCATATGTAGGAAGTAGGGAGGGTGGTGGTTTTGACTTAGCTGGAGAGGGCCCTAAGCATTTACTGAGTGTGCCAAAGATGGAAACACTCCTGCCATATGCGGAAAGTACCCCAGATGGCAATATACAGACTAACCTGAAATCAAGTCTGGGCAACCTACTAAAGGGCGGGAAACTTCAGATTGGGAGTGTGAGTATTGAGGCACAGGTCTTACCTCTTGTCTCTTCTGCCATGCCATCCTGATGATGGGATAGGGACAAAGAAGTTCTCATAACACACAGGTAGACCCATGAAATCAATAGAGCAATTTGAAATTCAACCAATGATAGGACTTAAGAACATCTGAGTTACATTTAAACTGTAGATGCTTCCATGTATACCCTAAATTTAAAATTAAGTAAAAGTCGATCAGCCTACTTAAAACATAAGAAACATACTAGGTCTGCAAGGAAACAATCCTGGACAGAATTATAATATGGCTCTCTGTCTGGAAAGTTCAGTAGTAGAAGGATAATAGAAATTTCCATTTTCAAAACAGATACAGGAAATAAAAGCCCCACTCTAGGGAGTGCAGTGGAAGAGGATGTTGGGGTAAGACTTATTTTTTGTATAAGAGCATTCTGTCCTTTTTGATTTTTTAACTTTTTCACATTAAAAGATACTTAGAAAAAAAGCAAAGCCATAGACTTTAAGTTAAAATGTATCTATCTATCCATCAAATCCCTTTGAAAAGTAACTATGATCTGTAAAGCAGCAAATGCATTAGAGACAGCATTTTAAGAGAACTGCTTTGCAAAGCATAGATCCCTTTGAATTGTGAATAATAACATCCAATTTGCAACCTCAGATTTAGCAATTTGGATTTCATTAAAGTCATATTCAGCCTTAATGATTTAACTAGATAATCATTAGCACATTGTTGTACATATAGAAAGTAATCAATAAATATCTATTGAATGAAAATAGAAGTGGTTTTAATTACAGTTATTTTAACTCCCACCTCATAAAAATAAAATATCCCGACATGATTTCCACCCTCTTGCCACACATACGTGTACAGACACACACACACATACACAAACATTTATCTGTTAGTGATGTCTATTAACAATGGAAAGTATACTATAATTAATTTGCTTTAAGTAGACTATTTATACTGACTTTCAAATAACAGCTTAACACTTAAAAATACATTTTAATTACATGAATAGAGATTAACATTTAAATCTTCAAATGATTAGTCCGTGAAAATGTTTATATTATTTATTTCCACTTACTTCCTTTGAAACAATTTGTTAACACTAAAATATCCTCTGATATCCACATCCCTAGAAATTTTTAATAAAACTTTTTCACGATCTTGGTAACAAGAATATTAATTGAAACGTTTTAATGAGTGACATATTGAAATAGTTCACTCATAGCTTACTGTCATTTGCCCCTAAGAATGCATTTTATCCGAGCTTACTCCTGCTACTCTGAAAGCTCAAGCAAAAGCTTATACAGTTTTCTGTGGGCTTTGACTCAACAAACTAGTGACAGCATTGCAAACCGTGCTGAATTGAATCTATTTCTTCCCCCTATCCTCTTAGCTTCATCTCTACTTGGTGATCTTTACTAACAAATATCAAAATTCAGTGGAACGATGAAATCCTATTGTTTTCACATGCTAGAATGCACATTCCTGGAACATTTTATGTTGGTTTTTAAAGATGTGTCTAATTAATTGGTTTCTTTTATTTGACCTAGAGATGTTCTGCATGGCTCCACGATCCCTTAAAAAAGGCTTAGTGGTTACTTTTGTTACTCTATTACTTATATTAGCAGCAAGCTGAATAGCTGTGAGTTACCTGTTTGAGAATACAGCTTTAACATAAATCAGAATTTAGCAACACTGACACTGATTTCTGTGCTTTGACCTGCCAGCATCCTAGGCACAAAGAAAACATCTACAAAGAGATTTCGAACCATGTTTCTCTGGGATGAAAAAAAAATAAAACAAAGGAAAATCCCATGGTGCCTAGACAGATTACCATTTCTACAGTAGGACAGTGGAATTTGGGACAGCTTATCCACTTACACATACTATGTCCCTAACAGTGCTAATATTTCAGGAACTTTCTTCTGTTCCCCAGTCCCTCAAAGCCTGAAATATATTCCCAATGGAAAAGAAATATCTCTTTTTGGTTTGTGGACAGAATGCTTCTGGGGGTGGACACCTGCTAGTTTAACATTCTTTATATAGGCCAGACTGTAAGCAGAGGGATGTTCACTTGCTTCAAGGTATTTTTGATTCTCAAATGCCACCTGCTCTAGAAACTGCAGCCAAATGTTATCTAAGAGAAGTGGCATAAAGTATGGCAAAGAAATCCTGTGACTACAGAGAACTATCTAAACACCTAAACACTGCAGCTACTTACTCTAGAAATTCACCTGCATCAGTTGGCTGGAGAGGGGATGGAAGGAAGCCATGGAGCTCTGCTGAGAATTCTCTTCAGGCAACAAACTAGCTCCTATTTTACCAAAACTAGATGCAACTTTTGAGAGCATGGACTCACTCCTAGGGGTGCCCCGAGACTTGTGTCCCTACAGCACTAAGCTCAGTGACTTGTGCTTAACAGTGTATGGACTTAAGGAAAATAAGCATTGTCTTACTGGCCCTGGAAAAACATTATTTGTGGTCAAATTCTGACTCTGCCACTTCCAAACTATAGTGGATCCAGATTGGTTTCCTCAGTCTTCCAATCTCCTTTTTACACCATTTTGTACTGCAAAGGATATAGAATTAAAAACATTTCCCATATCCCCTTGCAGCTAAAACTCCAGCAGTGACTTAGGTTCTGCCAATCAGAATTAGGAAGTGTTAAGAGAGGTGGTGGACTATACTGTCTTCATTTTGATAGTGAGGATCAAACAGGTATTTTGTGGCAGATGACAATAAATCTGGCAGTGGCAAGCGTGCTGTGTTCCTGAAGTCAATAGTCAGGACAGCTGTATTCTGCTTTCCCTATTTTCTAATTCTGGCATGGTAGCAATTCTAACAATGTTGCTCTAGATGTCTACTGGTAGCCCAGACTAGAGTCTGATGCTCCACCTCTTCTAGAAACTTTACCCGATTTCCTAAGTCAAATGCCTTTATTTTTAAAATTACTATACTTCTGTTACCTTAGCTGAACACTGCAGAAATATACATATTTGTTAAAATCATAATTTATATATCATATAAATATATATAAATAAATTATATGTTTATTCTATGAATTATTACATATTGCAAGCTATATAAAATATATAAAATATATACACATTATAGATAACATATATATATTCTATTATATTTAATACACATATATTTCCATATTTCTATTTCTATGTTGGGAACTATTTCCAAGCAAATTTTAAGTAAATGTAGTTGAGGTGATTAAATATTTTATTTCTTAGCAAGCTTTGTAAAATTTGAGCCAATGTAATATACAAAAAGGATCTTCAGTTTTCCTGGATTATGGTGAAACATTTTAGTTCAGAGTTTATATCCTGCGATCTAACTGATTTTTATTATAGCTAATTTATTTGGATCTTCAAACAGTCTTAAGGTAAAAAAATATCAAGGACTGGGACACCTGGGTGGCTCAGTCAGTTAAGCATCTGACTCAATTTCGGCTCAGGTCTTGATCTCAGGATCGTCAGATTGAGCCTCACATTGGTCCCGTACTGGTGTGGAACCCACTTAAGATTCTCTCTCTCCCTCTGCCCCTCCCCTGCTCATGCTCTCTCTCTCTCTCTCTCTCAAAAAATAAATGAAAAATAATTTAAAAAATCAAGGGTTGTTTTATTTTTGTCTGATTGTCTTATCTGTCAGGTTTAATACTTCAGATATGACACTGACCTTTCTGTCAGGACTACTGTGTTGGGCATTAAGATAGACATTTGCAACTCACTCAACTGGTGAGTAAAATTAATATATGAATTAACAGATTATTAAATGGATAATTAATTGATTACAATTTATTTTATTGTAGAATATAATATGTTACAGTCGCCTAACAGTAAGCAATAAACTATAAAGCAGTGTAGTAAGTGCAATTATAAGTGTTTGAACTAAGTGCTCTAGTAGTAAGATAAGGGAGATTTCCTTTTCTCTAAAACTGGTTTGTGGAAGTCTTTATTAGAGGGAGTAGCAATTGGGTCTTGAAGGATGATTAGGGGTTTGACACATGGAGAAGGAAGCTACGAGTATAAATGTCAATTTAAATAAAGAGAATGACATTGTATATTGTAACTTCACAGTGCAATGAATAAGAAACAAACAGAAATAAGCAAATATCAAGTAAATTTAATGCTCTCAGTAAGTCCTAGTTACTTTGAAATGAAAATCATAAATATAAAAATCATCATTTCTTGTTCTGGTAAGAATAAGACTGATCTAAATGTGTTAAATAGGTGGAAATAACAAGACTTATGCAAATTATACTTAGATTAAAATTTATGAATATCTTCCACTTCCCCCAAAATGTAAGATGTATGGAAATACTGTAAGACTTGAATGGCTTAGTATTAAATAAAAAGGGGGGCACAGTGATGAGGATAAAAAAGCACCTTGAAGTAGAAGAAAATCATGTTTATGTGATACAAAAACTGCTCAGGTTATCATACTGAGATAAATATGTCAAAAGCTAATATTTGCATTGTTGTGAATATCAAAATATCTCAAGTGGTTCTCAACAGGGGATGATTTTATCCTCCCAGTCCCCCCATACGTAACATTTTGCAATGTTTGGAGATATTTCTGGTTGTCAAAACTGGCAAAGAATTGGTCTTGGCATGTAATAAGGAGAGGACCTGGACACTACTAAATATCTTATAATACACAGCACAGCCTCCCCCAAAAATTGACTTTTGGGGTATCCACCCAAAATGTCAATAGAGCCAAAGTTGAGAAACCCTGGAATATCTTCAAAGAGGACTTTTCATAGTGAATATGTAGACACATGTCTCCATTGGTCATCTTCTAAAATGGCTGGATATGCTAAAGAAGAATAGCTTCATTTGACTGGGTCTTATGGAGACCAGTTTATTATTTAAAATAAACTGTGTATAAATGATTAATTAAGAAGAATAATTCAAATGAATATAAAATCTTGAACCATAACCTGAAAAGATGAGAACCTTTTGGGTTATACATAATTTTAATGAAATAGGACTTTAGGTTATCTCACAGGTAATTTACTTCCTAAGTAGTATTGATGACAAACACAGAGACCAGGTTGGTGACCTTTAGAGAAATATAAGACTTTGAAAATATTGTGACTGTATAGTATATCTGGAAGTTGCTAATAAGAGTAGATCTTAGTTCTCACCACTATGTGAGGTGATGGATATTAACTAAACTTATTATGGTAATCATTTTATTATATATAATATATATCAATAAATATATATATATCAAATCATTATGTTGTACATTTAAACAATACAATGTTAACTATCACTTATATCTCAATAAAACTGGGGGGGAAGCTATTACAAAAATAAAAAGCAAAAAAACATAGCTGACATGTTTAATGGTGAAATACTGAGTATCCTCTCTTTGAGGTGTCAATGCAATGCTGTAGAAGAAAATATGACTTTTTCAAGATATGAGACTAGAACTATTGTGTGTGTGTGTGTGTATGTATATATATGTGTGTGTATGTGTATATCTATTTCTATATATATATATATGAAAAATCCCACAAACTTGATTCTTACCTTATACCATACCCAAAAATTAATTAGAGATGGCTTATAAATATAAATGTCAAATTAAAATAATGAAACTTATAGACTAAACATAGAATACCTTTATGACCTGGGAGTAGGTAAATATCTCTTAAACATGGTACAAAAGACAATAACCATAAAGGAATAAGAACATATTTGGACTTCACTGAAACTAAGAATCTTGTTCATTAAAAATATTAGGAGGGGCGCCTGGGTGGCTCAGTTGTTAAGCGTCTGCCTTTGGCTCAGGTCATGATCCCAGGGTCCTGGGACCGAGCCCTGCATCGGGCTCCCTGCTCAGCGGGAAGCCTGCTTCTCCCCCTCCCAGTCCCCCTGCTTGTGTTCCCTCTCTCGATGTGTCTCTCTCTGTCAAAAAATAAATAAAAATCTTTATAAAAAAATATCAGGCGAATAAAGAGGCAGGTGATAGACTAAAGACAAGTATTTTCATTATCTATATGTCTATCAAAGGGTATCTCTATCTATCCATTTATCTATCTATCAGGTTATATCCAGACTATATTAAAAATTCATACAAGTCAAATATAACAAAAAAAATATTTAAAGAATAGTCAGAAATCTTGAACAAGTACCACATAGAACAGGCCATCCAAATGGCTAATAAGCATATGAAAAGATGATCAACATCAGTATTTACCAGGGAAATACAAATTAAAAGCACAAGATGCATTACACATCCACCAGAAAGTCTGAATTTTAAAAGACTGAAAATAGAAAGTATTGAGAAGGATGTGAAGCCACTGAAACTCTCATACTATTGCTGATGGGGATGTAATCTTGGAAACTATTAGGCAGTATCTACTAAAGGTAAATATAAACTTACTCTATGACTCTGCAATTCTACTTCAGGTATATGAATGAATTGAGTATATATGCCCAATAAAAGACATGTACAAGAATGTTGATAGCAGCTTTATTCAATAGGGTCAAAAACTAGAAACAATTCAGATGTCCACTCTCAGGAAAATGGATTACTAGTCTATTGTGTATTCCTATAGTGGAATACAAAACAATCATTTAAAAAGAATAAACTACTGATACACACAACAACATGAATGAATCCCACAGGTATTATGTTGAACAAAGGAAGACATCATAAACCTGTTTGATTTCATTTATATTGTATTCAAGAACAGGCAAACTGAACTGATGTCTATAGAAGTCAGAAGAGTGATTACCCTGCCTGGGTGGGTAAAGTGGCTAGAGAGAATTTTCTGAGGTGAGGGGAATATTTTATATTTCGATCTGGATGATGTATACTCTGATTCACATATATGTAAAAAGTCATTGAGCTGTACACTCAGATCTGTACACTTTCCTATCTCATATCTGTTTCACACAATTTAAAAGATGCTAAATTCAAAATAAAGAAGAAAAAAATATTGTGCATAAATATATTATGGTAAAAGAGAATACTTGAAAAAGAGAGTTAAACATGTTTTCTTTATATCCAAAAAGTATTTTGACTGCACTGCAAAAAAGGAAAAGGTCAATCTGCAAAATATATTTTATGAAAAGAGAATGATTTGCTAATGACGTTGAATCCTTTAGGAAAAATGTGTAAGTAATTCAAGAGTGTAACTGAAAAGATAGGAAAGAATAATACCATCTATCCAGTAAATAAACTCAGCAATTAAGGATGAAATTAGCTACCCAATATAAATATCCTATTTTTTATATATCTATGCATAATTTAATAATTCTTAAGATGCTCATTTAACAAACCCTATTTTTAAAAAGATGAAATTAAGGTCTCTTAGAAATACATTCCATTTTTCCTTACCCTTGCAATCTGCAGTGAACTCTGTATCATTTTGAAGCTGTATGATTTAAAATATTTTTACTGTTCATTTTAACATACAATATTGTCATATAAAACTTTGTTTTAAAAAATGATCAGTAATGGAGGTAACTATACTTGATGAAACATAATTCACTGCAGAAGTACAGAACAAATTTTTTGCACATTTATGTATACCAAGATTTATTTAAACTTTAAATTCCTGGGTGTACAAAGAGGTGAGGTAATTTTTCTTTCACATTATAGTCATTTTTTTATATTTCTATTAGGTACTTTAATATAAACAACTTTCATTATGAAGCAGAACAGGATATACCACCCCTAAATATGCCTCTTTAGCATAAGGATTATTTTAGGCTGATTATTTTTAAGAAACAGCAGGCATAGGAAAAGCTCTGGAAATTGAGTAGAAGTTATCCTTTTTTAAAAAAAAATTTACATTTACAAGGGAAATCTCCATTTGTAAGAGTGTCTCCCTTTCTGTACCAAGAAGAGAAGGATCACTCTAAATCTCTAGAAACTCTTACCAAGAAGGCAATGACTTAAATCTTTATAACAACCTTCCTCTTGTTTACTGTGCTCTTTCTGGTAACCTCCCATAACAGCCCTCTTCCACCTCCCAACATCTTTTTTTATCTTTAGGTAGAGGTATTATTTAAGGTGGTGCCTTAGGTCATTTGGAGATTACTCCGTTTTCTAGGGTCTCTCCCCATGTATACAGGAGGTATACACATTATTAAACTTCCATTTTTCTCCTGTGAATCTGTCTTTTTATTATAGGGGGTCCCAGCCAAGAACATAGAGGAGTAGAGGGAAAATTATTATTCGTCCCTCGCAATTACATGCTGCTATAATTTATGTTAAATCAACTCTTTGTCTCACTTATAATTGCATCTACTTAGGTTTGTGCTGGCATACCAAAATTTAATTATTATACTGTGATACACTTCTTATATTGGCATTTGCACACACACTTGCTTACACCCACATCCACACACACCTGAAATGGTTAAGGACACGTATCTCCAAAACCTACCACTATGGCATGTAGACTATTTTGAGCTAAAGACAATCAAGACCTTTGGGTCTCAAAAGAAATTTTGGCCCCTCCCTTTACTATCTAGAAGAATCTAAATTGGACGTATTACCCAGAATGAAAGTTTTTACCAGGGACAAATTTTATCTCAATGACCCATCTGTATGGCAGGGCAAACATCTAATTACCAAACATCTGCTCTTCTTATTGCCCTGTGAATTGCCCTCCACCCCTCTGAAGCCCCTATCCCGTTCCTTGCTCAGGATGGCATATCTACCTCACTTCAACTTTCTGTCTTTGATTCTTTCCTGTGTGTGAGGTTTCCCTCAGTATGAAACTAAATTTGATTTTCTTCTGGTAATTTGTATCATGTCAATTTAATTCCTGGACCAGCTAGAAGAACCTTAGAAGGGTAGAGTAAAATTGTTACTCCCAGCACACCAAAAAGCAAAGGTCAATCTTTGGCTCAACTATCAAATATCTAAACTTCCTCTGCTATTCTTTAAACTTGGAAATTTAAAAAAAAAACTGCATAGAGATCTAAGCCCAAATTATTAAAAAGGCAATACTGTAAGTATAAGTATGCCATAGCACATTTAAGCTTCTACTTCAGCTAAGTACTAAAACTGTAATAAATATATCATATCCAAGCATCTAGAGTATCTTTATGTATGAGAAGATGGAGACTTTTTTAAAACTCTTTTAAACTCAACTTTTTTAAGGTGTTAGTAAACACTTCTCAAACAGCAGAAGTCTACATTAGGACGGTGAAATAAGCAAAAATGTAAAGGTAGATAAAGCAAAATATGTGGCAGGCAATGTAGGGTGGACTTTATTTTATCCTCCCCTTTCCTTTTGGGGGGAAAATGATAATTATCTAGATACTGTTCAAAATCCATCAAGATAGATAAATAGGAATAAGGAGAGTTCACCAATTACCTATAATCATTAAACAAATTACTACTTTAGCTTCTTTTGATGGGGCAATGCAGAGGAATTTTAAGGTTCATATGCAAATAATGTTCTTGTATTTTTATGTAAATATTGTTTACCTGGATACCAAACTGGATATCAATTGTTTTCCTAAAAGGAGGTTTACTCTGAAGTATGCATAATTACTGTCTTTATGAAGAATTTGTAATTATCAATGATACCACTACAAGAACACACTTCCTATGCTTGTTCAAAAAAAAAAAAAAAAACACCATAAAAAGCCTCCCTGTACTCAATAAACTCCTAACTGGATTTTGCTACAAATATCTCAGAACATGTTGTCTTCATCTATTTCCAGAAAACATTAAACCACGGCTCTCAACAAGCTGTTCTCATTTATACTACAATGCATTTGTAGTGTTGGCAAATGGGAAATCCCAGAGCGGATGAATAAACAGGAAGCTTCATCTAGTGTTAATAATCCCCTAGGACCCTATTTGTAAAGAAATGGCCTTTGCAAGAACATGCACAAATGTGCAGTTTCATACTTGGCAGAAAACCCGTGATTTTAATCCCAATTCATTTAGTAACTTTATGCTGTTTCAAATACAAAAACATATACAAACTTGTGACCTTGGGCATATTTATGAAGACTATATATATATGTGTGTGTATATGTATACATATGCATGTATATGATTATATATCATTTTGTATGTAGAATAAATGTATCATACATATGATTTAACAGTGGTTTTTATGCAATGAACTCTTTAATTACAGAAAATATTACCATGACATGAAATGGAGTGAAACTAAGCTGGATAGATTGGTCCATTCCCACTGAAGCAACTTTTAAAGGATATTATAATTTAAAATACTGTAGTAAATATAGAACATATTTACAGTAGCAAATGGCAATAGCCCTTAACCAACTGGAGTAATTCTTCTCTGCAATCCCACAACCACCTTAACCCAAAGCAGGGGTATGGTATGGTAGTAACAGTGTTAACCTGTGATTACACTGAAACACATTATTTTCAAAATACAAAATAAAACAATTCTATATTCCATAATGACAACTTGTAGGTTCTAGACATATTCTGAATAGATCTAAATAACACAAGACATACTTTGAGAACATATAACATCTCTGGGAATACTCTTCACAAGATTTGTTATTTGTTGTACATGGTATGAAATAAGTTTCATGTCAGATATTTATTTGAGGGGCGCCTGGGTGGCTCAGTCGGTTAAGCGACTGCCTTCGGCTCAGGTCATGATCCCGGAGTCCCGGGATCGAGTCCCGCATCGGGCTCCCTGCTCAGCGAGGAGCCTGCTTCTCCCTCTGACCCTCCCCCACTCATGTACTCTCTCTCTCTCTCTCTCTCTCATTCTCGCTCTCTCAAAATAAATAAATAAATCTTTAAAAAAAAAAAATTTATTTGGGAGCGCTATTCAATCTCCATGTAAAGTTCTTGAAATTGATACCATTTCCTTAACTGGAATCATAGACCCTAAATTCTTCTGCTGTAATTGCTTCTATCTTTGGTTATTCATTTCCATGCATCTTCAGCTATAATGAAAGAATGTTTTATTTTACAAGTTGATTTTGGCCATATAAGCAAAAAAAATTCATGAATAAAATCATTGCTACAATGTTTAAGTTTATGTTATATAATCCTGAGGTTATGTTAGCATAATTCATGTAGGTGTATATAATAAGTAGAAAGGCAAAATTCCCCTAGAAGCATGTGAGCAGGCCCAGAAATGCTTTTTGCTTAATACCACATTATATAAATTGCTTTAAAAATGCTCTAGGATCATAACAATAATAAATTCTAACTATAGGTGGTCATTTCTGAGTGAAAAAAGGCAAATGTTTTGGCATGGATGAAGAATTCAACACTAAACAATACATTAAGTTTCTAAACTTTATGAAAAAAGGTTTTTAAGTATAAAGACCTTGTCACAGCTTTCAAGCAGTAGGAGAAATTCTGCAAAGGGGCATGATATAGGAAAAGAAACCATGACCCTTTTGTAAAATTCTCAGCCCAATAAATTATTCTTAAATATGAACAAATCATTATCTAAAAAGAGATACATATTCTCTTATGTAATTGATTTAAAAGATGGAATTTTAAAAATTCTTTATTGTAATAACTGGATTTGAGGTTGTGAGCATTTGAACACCTGTAAAAGCAGAAGGGAAAGATAGATTTAGGTATTATCAGCACATGTAAAATTACAGAAGTGAAAAGCAAGCATTGGCCCAGGGGGATGATTCAGCCTCTGTTAGTTCTGGTGCTGCTTCAGCCACTTTAAGAAATAGATGTTCTTTTAAAGTTATGTATAAATCAACTTTTTTGAAACTAGACACTTATCATTTATAGAGTTCATATAATCTGAGATTAATGTTTGAGGAACTGGAAAGGGAATGAAAACATAATTTCTCCCTTACAACCGCAGAAGTGGTTGGCTTGCAAATCTTTTGCCTTGAGATTTGTTGATGATTAACAGCAAGAAAGTAAGGGGAAAAAAAAAGTGTTTATAAGCCATCACCAAGGTGGTTTTTAATTCTCCCATAATCTCCAGGACACTTCCCACTCCTACACGAACATATATTAAGTAAAAAAATATGCTTTCTACACTAAGTTCAGGTTCAGTGTAAGTTCTCTAGGTTACCCCCTCTTGCCATAATGGGCATCCTCCCTTCCCTATTTGCCCCCACAGAATTCCAGGGAAACCCCTGAAGTACAGTTAGAGAGAATTGAAAAGAACAGTAGGCTTAAGCAAAACTTAAGCCTTTAAGATTGGCTTACAAATTTAAATTGGCTTATAAAAAACAATCAAAGCAAAACAGAAAAACAACAGCAACAAAACTTGAGCAATATGGAAGATAAATAAAATTAACTGGAAACCCAGCAATACATAGCTACATGTAAGTGGAAAGTAAAGACCAAATGGCTCACAGATTTGGGATTAATTTAACTGAAAGAAATCTGGTTGCCTATATGGATATACAAGATGACAGAAACCTAATTCTATTGTCCCAACTATGTAATGTTAATAACTGCCTTTAAGTATGCTAGTGATAGAAATGATAGGTGCTAGCTCATTCTTGGCACTGAATACTTTTCATTTGTAGAACTATATCAGATTTTGGGCGCCTGGGTGGCTCAGTTGGTTAAGCGACTGCCTTCGGCTCAGGTCATGATCCTGGAGTCCCGGGATCAAGTCCCGCATCGGGCTCCCTGCTCGGCGGGGAGTCTGCTTCTCCCTCTGACCCTCCTCCCTCTCAGGCTCTCTGTCTTTCATTCTGTCTCAAATAAATAAATAATAATAATAAAAAAAAAATCTTAAAAAAAAAAGAACTATATCAGATTTTACAGAAAGTTACTAATAAGTGTATGAGATTTGATGCAGAATTAATCTTGAGCTAGTACTTTCACTAATAAAAATACTGGTACAAATAATTTGTCTTGAAAATATAATATCATACAATACAAAATAAGTGGCAAACGCACTACAATTTCCTTATTGGGTAACATAGAAGTTATATTTTAAAATGAATACTAATTTTTCCTTTGCCAAAATATTTATTAATAATGGTAAAATGTTTAAGACTTCAATATTAAAGTCAGCACTTAGTTCTTACATGTCACTGAATAGCAACTTCAGTAAACAACTGTTAGGTTAAAAGGAGCGACATCTGTATAAAAATGATATTGCTGGGCGCCTGGGTGGCTCAGTTGGTTAAGCGACTGCCTTCGGCTCAGGTCATGATCCTGGAGTCCCTGGATCGAGTCCCGCATCGGGCTCCCTGCTCGGCGGGGAGTCTGCTTCTCCCTCTGACCCTCCTCCCTCTCATGCTCTCTGTCTCAAATAAATAAATAAAATCTTTAAAAAAAAAAATGATATTGCTAACTGAACTCCTATGACCACGTGTCATTTAAATTTCATATTATATCTAAGAAAAACAAAGAAAAATAATGTGCAAGAAATGTAATAAGCCTTCATCCTTACAATGAACAACTGAATGTCCCAAATAAAGGGCCACATGAACACATAAGCAGGAGCATATGTATGTCAGTTAACTTCACTTTTTTAAGATGAAACCAATTTTCATTTTAAATTTTATTCAGTCTCTAAAATAGCAAGAATAGTAAGAAAAACACAATTTTCATAGCACTATTCTTACTGTATCATGCCAAGGAAGTGCTAAGGTATAAAGGATGATATAAAAAGTAGCAAAATAAAGTATTTAAATTTAGTCCATAAACTACATATTGAATTATATATATATATATATATATATATATATATATATAATTCCAGTACTAAGATGCAATGTCAATTTCAATATATTTTACGAAAACTGCAAGAAAATAGTATTACTACTATGAATATATGTAAAGCAGGTAGTGTATTAAATAGAACAAATATAGCAGCTCATGCTTGTGTTCAAAAGATATATGAAGTAATATAATAGGTTAGTGAGACATTGTTATTCTTTCACAGAATAAAAAAACTTTCACTGTTGGGGCTCCTGGGTCGCTCAGTCGGTTAAACATCAGACTCGGTTTCAGCTCAGGTCATGATCTTAGGGTCAGGATAGTGAGATTGAGCCTCATTTCAGGCCTCTTGCTCAGTGGAGAATCTGTTTCTCTCCCTCTCCCTGTGTCCTTCTCCCTGCTTGCCCTCTCTGGCTCTCTCTCTAAAATAAGTAAATAAATATTTAAAAAAAAACAAAAAACCTTTCACTGTTAGAAATAAGCCATTTAAAATTATTGAAAGTAATCAACATTGTTTTCACAGCACAACAAATTAAAAAGCAACACAGCTATGTGATAAGCCAATGGTCATATAACCAGTGACACAGTTGAGAACAGAGTTCGTTGTCCAGACCTTCAATCCAGAATTTTTATTACATTTTGGTGTTACTCAAAGGCAGCTTTCCCAACAATGAAATAATTCTAGTTTATGATAGTAAGAATACTAAATGCTAACAAAAACTACTAGGACTACTAGAGATAGTCTACTCTGTGATCTAATTCCCCCTTGAAAGCCATCAGAAAATGTAATTGTGTGTGTGTATTAGAGAGGGACAGAGAGGGAGAGGAAGAGGGGGAGGGAGAAATGGATGGATGGATTGGGAAAGCATTTTATGAGAAAAAGGCAGTAGTAAAAATGAGAGTCTTTTATTACTATCTCCATATTATTCCCAGATCTTTGCAAATTCCGGGAACATCTTTGTAAAAATCAAATTACAATTCTAAAGCTGGAGGTATAGAAATCTGAAACAATAATTACAATATTTTTAAATGTCCCATCTATGTTAGATTTAACTGAATCTTAATGAATAAGTATTATTTTTTTTTATGCCTGATTAAGTCTTCACTACCAAAATGAGCTGCCAGAAAGAGTCTTGCCTGTGTTTAGCTTCAGTTACTTCCCTGGAGAACATAAATTTAACATTGTGGGCTGAAAGTCTTCTCCCTAGATTCACAATATCTAAAAGTTAAAGGAAATGTCTTTATATGCAACTATATATTGACAACTCTGTATCATCCTTTCTGAAGTCTAAGAAAAAGTGGAACTAGATATTATTATCTCGAACTAGTTGAAGGACAAAAACAAAACAAAAACAAATATCTAATAAATTCTCACTAGAAGGGTATTAGAGGAAGAAAGCAAATAGTTATGAGAACATATATTTCTATCAAACAAATAATAGAAATAATTACCTTAAAAAATAGTGGCCTTACCCACATTTAGCATAACCTTAAAGAACTGTTTAATCTGACTTTAAAATTATCTGGATAAAAATTGTATCTTCCTTTGATGACCACACTAATTAAAGCATGAAAGATTTTTTTTTCATTTGCTACAGAATACAGATTGTTAAAAGCTCAAGGAATGTAACAATATAAGAAGCTAAGATTGTATTACATAATACAATCACATTGGATCATGACAAAACATTACATTAAGGGTTTGAATGGTGTTAAATTTTTTAAGAGTAATACATATTCAAAGAGAATAGGTGTGGAACGTTCAGCCAATTAAGACAGAGAGGGGGCGCCTGGGTGGCTCAGACGGTTAAGCGTCTGCCTTCGGCTCAGGTCATGATCCCAGGGTCCTGGGATCAAGTCCCGCATCGGGCTCCCTGCTCCTTGGGAGCCTGCTTCTCCCTCTGCTTCTCTCTCTCTCTGTCTCTCATGAATAAATAAATAAAATCAAAAAAAAAAAAAAAAAGACAGAGAGTACTGAAGTCTAGCAAGAAATCATAAAATCTGTACATCTGAAAAAAAATGAATTGCTGCCCCCTGGGTGTAAAGTACAACAAACAGAGGTGCCTCAAAATAGATATAACTAACAGTAGTAATTTGAAATTGAAACAATAATAAACAGTATTCATAAGCTGTATGAAATGAGATTTTCAGAAATAAAAATATATATGGCAGTCATATAAAAGTGACCATTCATGCTAAATATAAAATAATTTTGGAAATTCTATATATGCTTAAATAAAATTGTTTTACAAAAGTGACAAACATTTTCTAGTAGTTTGTTCTGATTTTAGTATGTTCATTATTTTAAATGTTATTCTTAAATTTCTTGAATAAGGTTAAGAATTTTTGAAAGCAAATTTATATTGTTTGGTCAGTATACAATTTAGTCATTTGACCCAAACATGTTTACCTTTCTATATTTAATCATGCTAATGAAAAGACGCATCCTAGAGCAAAATAAAATAAAACTATATCTCGTTAGTATTTAAGTTATAATATTCTTACTTGGTAATAGGTACAAAGCTTTGTTAATAATTTTTTATTTACTAAAATCAGTGGAAGTGGGATCATAAGTAGGGAGTGAGAAAGAAATGTACTGGAATTTAAGAGTAAAAACGAGTTTCCTAAGAGACCAAAGTAATAAAATACTGCAGGGTAGGCAAGCAGGAAGATGTTTGGAGGTCCAATTTATTTTTAGTGTTTGGAGTAGAATCGAAGTACAAAGTCTAAAGGAATGAATGAAAAAGAATGGAAGTAAACAGTATTGACTACTTTCTCAGTTCATGACATTTCTATTGCACTTAAAGTTGTTCAGAAGAAATAGCTTGGAGTCATCCTTCATTCCTCCTTTGCTCTCATATTCCATACCCGATTTATCAGAAAATACTGCTTGCCTTTCCCTTCAAAATATATTCAGAATATAAACCCCTTTTCACTAAAGTGAACTCCTAATATCCTGGACCAATTCACCATTACTTCTTGCCTGGATTACAGAAATAATCTGAAATTTGGTACCTTGCTTTGATTGTTTTACCCTTAGAACCCTTTCTCAATCCAGGCACCAGAACTATCCTATTAAAAAGTAACCAAGGCATTGTAAGTCCTCTGCTCAAACTCTCCAATACTTTCCATATCATTTTGAGTCAAAGCCACCTCCTTACAATGGTGGACAGAAAGCCTGTTCTCCCCTATCCCCATTACCTCAGAGACCGCATCTCCTCTTAATTTCTTGCTTATTCCAGCCATTCTGACCTCCTCAGTGATGGCTAAATACCTCTAAATCCCTGATTTACACCCCCAACAGCTCCTTAACGGTAGGGATATTTATCTGAGTCCATCTCTAGTGCATAATATAGTTCCTAACAATGACTGTTCTTAATATTTGGTGGCTGGCTGAATGGCTGACTGGAAAATAGAATAAAGGAAGGAAAGACAAAGAAATAGACAGGGAAATGCCTCAATATAGAAATATCTGTCTATAAAAACTTAGTTTTTACAAAAAAAATTTTCTATTACTCCATTTTCTATTACTCCTTTATGGCCATGTTTATACCCTTATAACTGGCAAACAGTTTTATATTATACATTCTGTCTCCTGAGTGTCCTGATTAACTTATTAACATCTTTTCCTGTAGTCTTGATCAAGGTCGTTTAATAAGGTTAACTTCATATACTTTAATATCTAGAAATCACCTACCACATACACCTGCATTTTAATTTATCTGATAATATGCATTATATACTTATAATGCCTGGCACTCTGATGTTACATAAATTAATAAGAAAAGAGCCTTGGGCTTTTATAGTATAATCAGGGAGAAAGTCATGCATACATACATGAAGGCAGAATATAAGATAAATTTAAGACAAAGAAAATAAATTCCAACTGAGTGGAGTTAGGCTTTCTAAACAATGATGGCCCAGGGTATAGTATTCATATGAATAATTTATCCTCAAATAAAGTACTTCTATATTTTGGGGTAACATGAAGACTAAAAGTAACTGTAGAAATAGCACAATTTAATTTTTATAGTCATGAAGAGATATCATAGGAATTTTTAGGGGTCCCTTTCCCAGGCAAAATGGTTTAAATAAAACATCAACAACTATAAACTACATCTAATAAATTGATTTTTAAAAAAATCTTATAATATGAATGTACTTAGGTGATAAATCTAGGGACACATCATGTGTGCTTTACATTGCTTATGCCTGCATTAGTGAGCCCACTGTATAACAGATGAAGTAACCTTCAGAGTTATTTTACTCCTAGTGTCCATGAATATGAATTGGACACAAATACAGTGCGAACTCATGAAGTCTCCTCAATACTTCGATCAAGTAATTATTAGAGATTCATATTTATTTACTCTCTTTATAGAGGGTTAAATTTGATTTCATAGGTCATTTTGCCTGAAGTGTCATGGAGTGGCGGTGTTTAGAAGCCAGCAAACCTGAGGTCAGAAGAAAAGGGAGGAGAAAAGGGTATCTTATAATAAGACAGGAACCTGGGCCTTGGAAAAAATCCCTTAGGGTAAAAATGTTAAGAGAAGAATCTTTATGGAGTTGTTGCAGCTAAGCCTGCAAACCACTCAGAGAACAACCGTTGTTTGGAAAGCAAATTTAAAGGTGAAGGAGTCGTAGTGAGATTTTGAAATGTCACTTCTTTATTTAATATGATACCACTACTTGTGCATGTTACTATTAATATAGGGCAACTTGTAACTTCAATAAGAGAGCAAAAGAGGAATCATCTACTCTCAACTAATTTTATAATAATCAAGAACACACACACACATATATTTAACTTCAAAGTCAATCGTTACAGATGTATATATATGCAAATATATATATATATATAATAGTTTCAAAAGACAATTGTCACCTATAAAAGTAATTTATACTGAATATAAAATCAGGCAAAGATGATTTTAAAATTGAAAACAGAATCTAAAGTGCATAGTGCAAAGGCCAGAGAATTATAAAGATCTATTTAGTGAAGCAATAAAACTAGTAAAGAGTGGAGAAGGATGACCAATTTCTTCTTTCCCCTCCTCAATAAACAGTCATGAAATATTCAAGGGGTTCTTTTTGAGATGTTAATTATTAGAAGAAAAGAGACCTACCTGGCTAATTTCTCTCTTAGATTTTATTTCTCTTATTTTTTTGTCTTGAAAACTTTTTTGGCCTTAACAATGCATAAGTACCACTCTTTTAAAATTCAACAATTATTTTGTCATGACTGTATTCATTTGTGAATAAAGAATTATAACCTGAGTTGTTAATTAATCCATACTTTTAAATTATCTGGCTTGGCACTCTTGTGGATATGCAAGGAAAAATCCACCATAAATTTGATTAGCTTTAAATACAGAGCTCCTATGTCTTAAATTACTGCTTGGAAACAAAATCTCCTGAAATGCATTGATAAATAAAAAATTTCTTTCATATATGAAAAATTTACTTTTTTGACATTGACCTGTACATTTAACAGGAGCATAATAATGCAATGGGAAATGTATAAAAAAGAATTTTTTATAGAGGTAAGCAAAAGGAAAGAAATGGTGTAGAATTTTTTGTACTGTATAATATTTTTTCCAATTTTATTGAGCTATAATTGACATAGTGTGTAAGTTTAAGGTGTACAGTGTGTTGACTTGATACACATATACTACAAAATGATTACCACCACAGCATTAACCAATACCTCTTTCTCTATCACATTACATAATTACCATGTCTTTTTTGTGATGAGGACATTTAACATCCACTCTCTTAGCAAATTTCAAGTTTCTAATATAGTATTATTAACTATAATCACCACACTGTATATTAGATATCCAGAACTTATTTATATTATAACTGGAAGTTTGTAACCTGTGATCAACTTCTCCCCATTTCCCCCACCTCTCAGCCCCTGGTAACCACCATTCTATTCTCTGTTTCTATGAGTTCAATGTTTTTAGATTCCATGCATAAGGGAGATAATTCAGTATTTGTCTCTCTGTCTGATTTATTTCAATTAGCAATAATGCCCTCTAGGTCCATCCATGTGGCTGCAAATGGAAGAATTTCCTTCTTTTTCATGGATGTATAAAAATTCCCATATATTTCTATCTCTATCTCTATTCCTGTATCTCACATCTTCTCTACCCATTCATCTATTGATGGACACCCAGGCTATTTCCATATCTTGGCAATTGTGAATAAAACTACAATGAACATGGTAGCGGAGCAAGATGGCGGAGGAGTAGGAGACCTGGATTTCGTCTCCTCTCAGGAATTCAGCTGGATAGGGATCAAACCATTCTGAACACCTACAAACTCAACAGGAGATCGAAGAAAAGAATAGCAACAACTCTCTCATCAGAAAAGCGACCACTGTCTGGAAGGTAGGACGTGCGGAGAAGTGAATCCGAGGCGATATTCGGGAGGATAGACGGCAGGGGAGGGGCCTCCGTCGGCTGCTTCTCGCAAGTGATAGAGCCGCAGAGCACAAAATCGGAACTTTTAAAAGTCTGCTCCGCTGAGGGACGTCACTCTGGTGGCTAAGCGGGGGGTGGAACCCTCGCGGGACAGTATGGTCTCAGGACCCTCGGGGTCGCAGAAAGACCGGGGGTGCCTGAGTGTGGCAGAGCTCCCAGGTAACGGAGCAGGGAAGCCAGCTGCAGAGGCGGAGCCCAGGCGCGGGCTCTCAGCTCCGAGTTGCCATAAACCGTGATCCGCGGCACAGTCGGGCCACTGCTCCTCCAGCAGGGACCCAACAAGCGGCAGATCCAGGGAGACTCACCTTCCTCCCCCGGGAGGAGCCACG
>NC_138372.1:54475472-54513619 GCF_054177405.1 Leptonychotes weddellii
GGGTATTGAGGAGGGCACATTCTGCATGGAGCACTGGGTGTTATGTACAAACAATGAATCATGGAACACTACATCTAAAACTAATGATGTAATGTATGGGAATTAACATAAGAATAAAAAAAATAAATTAAAAAAATAATAAAATAAATAAATCTTTAAAAAAAAAAAACTACAATGAACATGAGGATGCAGATATCTCTGAGATCTTGTTTTCATTTCCTTTAGATATATACCCAACAGGTACATTAAAAGGGGCGTGACACCACTAATCATCAGGGAAATGCAAATTTAAAAAATCACAATGAGATATCACCTCATACCTGTTAGAATGGCTATCACTAAAAAGACAAAAGATAACAAGTGTTGGTGAGGACATGGTGAAAAGGAAACCCTTGCTTACTGTTGGTAGGAATATAAATTGGTGCAGGCACTATATAGAAAACAGTATGAAATTTCCTCAAAAAGAATAAAACAATCACGTTAGTCTGTATCAAGCAGTAAAGCTTCTCTTCCACTCAGATCTATTTACTCAAAGTTGTACCAAATAGATCATTTATACTTTGGTACTCAGTTGTATTCTGCTCTTTAAAAAGTGACATTATGATTAAAATTTCATTTATACTTGTAACTAAACACAGTATTCAAATAAGTTAATTTTTTAAAAGACAAAGAAACTATTAACATTTTAGGCAAAAGCTGAAAATATTTTTACAGGCAATCATTAGCATATAAATAACAGAACAAAGAATGACTTCTGCTTTGACTTTTGTCATTAATATTTTAAAAGGACATTAACTTTAGTCACAGTATACTCAACCCATTTGAGTAAAATAACTTATGAAAGTAAATTTCATATCAATATTACAATCATTTTTCGGGGCGCCTGGGTGGCTCAGTCGTTAAGCGTCTGCCTTCGGCTCAGGTCATGATCCCGGAGTCCTGGGATCGAGCCCCGCATCTGGCTCCCTGCTCGGTTCTCCCTCTCCCACTCACCCTGCTTGTGTTCCTGCTCTTGCTCTCTCTCTCTCTCTGTCAAATAAATAAATAAAATCTTAAAAAAAAACATTTAAGAAGATAGTATTAAGTAAAATTTTATGCCAACAAATTCAGCAAGTTTGATAAACAATATCTTTGAAAGATACAAATGACCAGCATTTACTCACAAACAAAGAATCTGGATATCTATCTATCTATCTATCTATCTATCTATCTATCTATCTGAGGATATACATATATATCCTCATATATCCTCATATATATATACACTATTTTTATAATATTTTTATATATTTTTATAATATTCTACAAAATACAAACTATTCTATAAACAGAAAGCAGATCAGTGTTCGGCTGGAGACTAGGTGGGTATAGCAGGGAAAGATGAGCGGGAAAGATTAACAGGGAGCAAAAGGAAAATTTTGGGGATGAAGTATATGTTTACTATCTTAATTGCAGTGATGGTTTCATTTGTATATATTCACACAAATATACAAAATTGTAATTTTCAAAATGAGCAGTTTATTGTATATCAGTACTCCTCTATAAAACAAAATCTTCAAAAAAATAAAAAAAGAAGAAATTACTGCCAACTTTGATTAATAGTTAAAAGCAAAGCTGAAGAATTTAGCTAACCTCCAGAACATTTTCCTGTATTTCACAAAGCAATTCAGATTTTTCCTAATACAAAATAAAACATAATATTAAAGGAGAAAATAGAACTATGATTCTACCTGTACCCTTATTTTCCAAATCATTATTTCAGTGTAATTGAGTATTTGGGGAATTTTTCTAATGGCTTATGTCTAGTAATAAAGTGTTTATATTGATAATTGATTTAATAAATGACCTAAACTTAAAAATTGTTTAGGTGCGCCTGGGTGGCTCAGTTGGTTAAATGTCTGCCTTCCACTCAGGTCATGATCCCAGGGTCCTGGGATTGAACCCCACATTGGGCTCCCTGCTCAGCTTCTCCTTCTCCCTCTGCCCTTCCCCCTGCTTGTGCTCTCTCTCTCTCTCGCTCTCTCTCAAATAGATAAAATCTTTAAAACTAAACTAAAATAAAATTTGTTTAAATACCTATTGGAAAAAAGAATACTCAAAATTCACCCTCCTAAACATACACACACACACAAACACACAAACACTGATGCACACATAAAATGTGACATAATAATCCTTAAGGCTCAGGATGGCACCTGCACCATGTCCCCTATTGTACTAACAAGAATTTTAGTCAGTAACTTGGACATGATTATAAGACTTAGGAATGTAAAGTAGTGCACCTGACAACAAAGCAGGCTTAGCTGCTGTACCCTATCATATAAAAAAATATAGAAATGCTAAATTACACATTTTATAAAACAACTTAAGAATAATCACATCTTGGAAGTTTCAAACATTCTACATAAAAAAAGAATTACACGATGCCAGAAACAGAATTTAGAGCCAAATTTAAGCAATGATGCTTAAACTGCAGAGGCTGAGGGAGTACTAGACCTGGATACAGAATTTAAGGATGGACCCCTGCAGCTGAAATTACCACATGCGGATGGCAGACACAGACTTCACTAGGGGTTGGATGCTAACCTTGAATGGAGATATCTGCCTTAAGAGGTAGGATTTGAGAACTATTTCATTTACGAAGAAAAGCAACAAGGAAAGCTCCTCCCATCTATACAGGAAGAGTTTATGAAGTTTTCTTCTACTTAGGCTCTGTGAAGAAAATTACATTGTAAACTTCTCTGAAATATACTCCAAAAGTCCATGGTGCAAGGTCCACACAAAGGAACAAAAAAGCAAATGGAAACAAAGCAAAACAAAACACCTAGTCAAGATGCACTTAACAAGGTAAAATCATAAATCAGATGAAGCAATGAATTAGCATGAGGAAGAGACAACAGGCATAGCAAATAGAACTGGCTCCTCAGTCTTGAACAATAGAACAATCTGGTAGGAGTGATGTTTACAATGATTAAGTAGATAGAGAGGACATCTAGTCTAAAAACAGAACCCTAAAGACTTAGAGAGGGAGAAGTCAGAATACCTACATAGAGGAATAACAATTAGATTAACAGGTGGCTTTTAATCCATAACTTTAATAAACAATGTAATGTGACAACATTTGCAAGATACCTAAGGAAAATATCTGTGACTCTTGAATTCTAGACCCCACTGAACTATCATCATTCAAGAGTCAGGGGAAAATGAAACTATTTTCTGATAAAATAGGGTGTTTTTCATAAATTGTTGTTGAATGTACCATAAAGGATGAAAAAAGGAAGGAATAAACAGAATCCAGGAGGAAGGAGTAGGATGTTAAAACGAATGATAAGCAAAGAAATTGGTACATTTTTGGCAAATCTACATATGCATTATCTGTAAAACCACCACAGCAATAATTTCCATGGTGAGTTAAAACAAAGTAGAATTAAAACAACATAGAATAATAATAAGGATTTCACATGGAGCTAACGGGTATTCAAGCATTCTGACCCTGGAATATCTTGATGGAATATAAAGCTACTGACCACTTTTGTGTATTGTCAAGTTGAAAGTACTTGTTAAAAATCTAAGAATAACTACTATATTATAAAACCAGAAATATGTACAATTTAAAAATGGTACTGTAGGAAAGAAAAAGAGGATAACAATTCATTAGATTGAAGGCACAACAAAAATAACGTAAAAGGTTTCTTTAAAACAAAAAAGAATGTGTAAAATATATTCATACAATACTATAAAGCAGAAAACATGAATAAACTAGAGCATAATTTTAAATATGAATAAGTCACCAAAATGGTATGTTAGGGAAGTAAAGCAAATGCCAACATATAGATACTGTTTGGTAGAAGTTATGTATTTTTTTAAAGTACACTAAACAGTTCTTATATACAATATAAAAACTTAGAAGGCACAGACACACTCCAACAACCTCAGGCTGCTTAAGGAATAACCAAGTTTAGGAGAAAGGGAAATTAGTTGGAGTCAAAGGTTCCTAGCTTTATTTATACAGTTTTATTCTTTATAATTTTCTCACTCTATTATAATGTTTCATTCCTTTAAAAACAAAAGGCTATAAAATAAATATTGCAAAGTGTCAGTAGTTGTTAGATCTATTTGTGGGAGAGTGTTTATATTTTCTTTAAGCTTTTCATTTATTTATTTTATTATCATAAGAATATTTTAATCAGAGGCATTAAAAAATTGCAAAAGTGGTCCTAGCAGAAATTATAAAACAGCAGTATTGATTTTCTTATACCCAGTCTTTCTTTTGTACTGTAAGTGATCTCAATTATGTTATATTTTTGCTTAAAAATAGTAAGTTTTCTCTTGTTTAAGCAATAGATGGTTGGAACAGTTACATTTTCTTTGAGGAAAGTCACAGATGATCTGTCGTAAAGGGAATGAGTTCAATAGTAAGATGATACTAGAAATTCATTGGAATAGCAAGATAATACTAGAAATGAGTTAGCATTGAACAAAGACTTAAAGTTTTGGGGCAGAGATCTAATTTTGAATCCAAAAAGACATTTATATTTTAGTAATAAATTTTTAGAGATAGTCTATAATATGTGCATTTTTACTATAAGGGACTTAATTTTATACCAGGTAATCTGAGCAATATAAAACCTGCTTTTCATTAGATAGTTATTTTAAACTAAGTTAAAAATTTTCTTTCATATAAACTAAAATATATTATAGGGGCACCTGGGTGGTTCAGTCATTAAGCGTCTGCCTTCGGCTCAGGTCATGATCCCAGGGTCCTGGAATTGAGCCCCACATCAGGCTCCTTGCTCTGTGGGAAGCCTGCTTCTCCCTCTCCCACTGCCCCTGCTTGTGTTCTCTCTCTCGCTGTGTCTCTCTCTGTCAAATAAATAAATAAAATCTTTAAAAAAAATAAAAATAAAAATAAAATAAAATATATTATTAAATTTTATTAAAGAAATAATGTAGTCAATTCTATGTATGCAATGCAATAGATACAAAATAATAATTAATTTTTGGTCATCATCAATTGACTATGACATTATTAATAACTAATACAGTTAGATAAGGAATAAAATTTTTGCCTGTTCATTCTTTCAGTGTAACTCTCTAATGGGGACTTATATTTAGATTTTAAAGAGAGTTAAATTTATTAATTTTTTCCAACAAAATTATATTGAATGTGCTAGATAGTTTACTGCATGCTATGTATATAAAGACTAAAGATGTAGACCCTACCATTATGTACACCAACATTATATGTAAGGTTATGTTCACGATTACATAAAGGTAAAATTATGCATGAAGTGGTTGGGAGCATATTAAATTAGGAATGGTACGTTAGAAAAGGGTAAGAGAAAAAGACTCATGTGTGCAATCCATATGTAATCCATATAACAGATTCTGGGAGCCAAGCAGTAGTTCAGTATTAGAGAAACATGGGCCATGAATACCAAAGATGCAATTGAAAACACATGGGCCAATCCTTCAGTGATGTGAGAAAACATTGTGGAATAAGCAAATTTCTGTACATGTTATTTCCAAAGAATTATTAAATATAAATGTTACATTTTATCCAGATTCTCTAGTATTGACATGATACGAATTTACATCAGGAAATTAGGTTAAAAGATGTTTTTAAAAATCACACATTCGGGGCGCCTGGGTGGCTCAGTCGTTGGGCGTCTGCCTTCGGCTCAGGTCATGATCCCAGGATTCTGGGATCGAGTCCCGCATCAGGCTCCCTGCTCGGCAGGAAGCCTGCTTCTCCCTCTCCCACTCCTCCTGCTTATGTTCCCTCTCTCACTGTGTCTCTCTCTGTCAAATAAATAAATAAAATCTTTAAAAAATAAAAAATAAATAAAATAAAAAATCACACATTCAGCAGATAGCATCATCCATTCAACCTTATGGTATATATTACCTTGAACTTATCTGGAAATTGTTTACTAAAATTTGAATAAGTTATTCCCTTGTTAAAATATTCTGCAATCAATGAGATCACCACCAAATCATTGGGACCTTTTATTAAACTTTGATTAAACTTTATTAAACAATTTTTATTTTAGTAAATCAATGATAATATTAGTTAAAGGATGACAACTTAAAGCAACAGATTTCTCAAGGATCTGATCAGTGGAACTCTGTTTCAATGATGGTAACTATACCCTTTAGACAAAATCTGCACGCCCTGCCCTCAATAAATAGCTAAGATAATAATTAACAATTTATAGCAAAAAGGAAAAGCATGATAATAAAAAAGTCAGAAGCTAATAATGGAAAGGAATGAAATTACTCCATGAATACTGTATCCACGCAATCATCATAAATAAACCAATAGTGTAACGATCTCTTTAACACAGTAACTCTGGATCAAAGAACCAAAGAGCGGAAAGTGAAGGGAACCCATAGTTCATCATTCATTCTACTTCACCAGACTCCAGCTCCATGCCCTCCTGACCAAGGAGGGTAATTGGTACTTAGAGTGCATAATTTAATTTTTCTTTAGGGAGGTCCTACTCTATCAGAGTGTGATTTTTTCTTTTCTTTCCTACCAAGCAAAAGGTTATTCTGAATGTTTAGCAGAGACACATGGAAATAGAGATATATGGATATGAAAAATGTAAGATTGATCTTCAACATAAGGAACCCAATTTGCATCTATTGAATATAATTTTAGGACAGAGTGAAGTTCATGCTACCAAAACATTTGTTCTACAGCCTGCTATAATGTTGATGAATCATCATAAAAGACAGATTTTTCCACTACCAGAGACATTTCAGTTAGGCAGCAAAATAAGCCGATTGCTAATCAACCATAATCTGATAGATAGATAAATAGACAGATAGATGATGATAGATAAGACAGATAAGAGAGTTACACAGAGAGACACACAGAGAATACATATCACTTTATGGTTTAAAAATACATAGATATATTTTGATGTAACAAAATAACCAATTTGTTGAATATCTATTTTCTTCCAGGGGACCTTACATAAACAATCTCATTTAATCCTAACAGCATCAGCAACTCAAATACTAAATAAGGCTTAAACTAGGTTTTTTGGTTCCTGGTCCAGTTATGTTTATGTGAAATCATATTCCTTTAGTTAAAACGCATGATACTTAGAAAGGAAAGGATCCAAGATCTCCTATTAGAATAGTTCTCACTAGCACATTCAAGTTAATTACAACGTCTGAATAGTTTATATTTTTCCCAGATATATGGAGTAGTTCATGACCACTGAAGCCACGTGTGTGCGTGTGTGTGTGTGTGTGTATGTGTATTTGTGTGGCAACTGTGTGTGCTGAATACAAGCAGGAAAGTAGCTGAGGGATGTCAGAGAGATCACTGGTGAACAGAAAATAAATGGGTGACAAGCATTAGCAGTGGCTGGTAGGGTCAGACTCAATGAAGGCAGGGGATATGTCTATCTTTTGTTGTCTTGTTTTATATCCACACTTGGAACAGTGACTGGAGAGTAGGTGCTCCATAAATATGTATTTAATGATTGATAAAGAATCAACACGAAGGTCACTGCATCAGACAAATTCCATTAATGTTGCTATTTCTGCACCGTATGGAATGAGACTGCACTTATGATATTTTGTTTTATTTTAATTTTGTTTAGCCTTTAATACACGAGTAACTAATTCTCTGTATGTACCTTAGTCCTTCCTCTCCCTTCAAGTAATCAAACTCAAGCACCCTTCTGGTTCTGAGTAATGCAGAGCACAGAAACTAACACACGAGGAGCACTTGGTGAATGAGATGGTGAAAAGTACATAAACAAATACAGTCACGAACATGAATGATGAAACATTAAAATACCGCTCATTATTTGAAAACAAATACTTCCTCATTATCTATTAGGCAATAGCAAAAGGACCACAAATTGTCTAGGAAGTAAAATGATGGGAATCATTACTCACCCATGATCATGACCATTTATTTACAAAAGTCTTTTTCAGAGAGTCAGTATTCCAATTTACTAAGATCACAGACTCTAGAGCCACACTACATGGATTCATAATCCAGCCTCAAAGCTTACTGCTGTGTACTATGAGGCAATTTATTAACCTCTTATGTGCTTCCATTTCTCTTGTGAACAATAGGGATTATGATACAACCCTCTTAGGGTTGTAGTGAGGATTAAATTATCATTATGCAAGATTTATATTTAGCCAAATAAATAAATATTTGATCATTCTACATACAAAATAAGGCAATTTATGTCCAAAAATTTCAAAGTATAGAGTTCTACTTCTGGAGCTATTAATCATCAAGTGGCAAGTGATAAACTTTACATCTTGAAATGAATTAAAGGAAAAATATGAAGCTAATTATGGATCACTGTTGCTGTGAACCTTTACAAAATTCTTTTTAATTTTTGGAAACGTTTTTAGTGACATGTAGTTTGTTACCTAACTAAACTTCCCCACACTTAAATTCAGTAATAATAAACACTGATACGGAAAATAACATAGTATTTTATCATTCGGGAATGAAAGTGAAAATGCAAAAGAAACAACTAGAGCCAACTTCTGTTGTCACTATTTTTACGTTTTTCAAATTGTTAATGAGATGCATTTCTTTTCATCTCACATCCAACTGTCTATAAAAATCTGATAATTTCAAAAATGTGTTTATTCATTCATTAATTCAGTAGATGTGTATAGAAATCTTATCATGTGTCTGATACATAGAAGACTTTCTGTCAGCATTTGTTAAATATGCTTTGCAAAACTTTTTATCAGCTCTGCCAGACAATAACACAATGAGAATATATGTTGTCATGCAGTTTACTGTTTATGACAAAGGGACAGTAGTTTGGTGATGTATAAAATCAGGTCATAAAAGAGTTAACTTCATTTGACTGTATCAATCCAGTGATGATCACTGAAATAACTAGATAGGATACCTGTATCTATATATGGTTTTATTTCTATTTTATATATATATACACATATATATATTTCATATGTATTATTTTTCTTTTAAACCAAATAATAAATTTTTATAAAAAATTGATGAAAAAATGTACAAATTTCACCAAAGAAAATATTGCTAATATTTGTGGGCAATGGTGTTCTGATTAAAATACTGAAATAAGAGCTTCCTTCTCCCTGTTTAAAAAAGAAAAAAATCATTCCTACCTCTCAACAAGGAAGCCGATGATCAAGTGGTTTCAAACATTTAAGAAGAATTAACACTAATCCTCAGACTCTTCCAAAAAAACTGAAAAGGAGAGAACATTTCCTAACTCATCTTCTGAGACCAGCATCACCCTCATACCAAAGCCAGACAAATGAAAAAAAGAAAACTACAGACCCAAAACCCTGATTAACATAGATGTAAAAGTCCTCAACAAAATACTAGCAAACCAAATTTAACAGAATATTAAAAAGATCATACACCATAATCCAGCGGAATTTATTCCTGGAAGGCAAGGATGGCTCAACATACACAAATGAATATGATAGGCCGTATTAACAGAATGAAGAATAGAAATAACATGATCATCTCAATAGCATTTGATAGAACTAGCATTTGACAAAATAAAAATTCAACAAACTTTCAAGATAAAAACTTTCAACAAACTATGCATAAAAGTAATGTACCTCAATATGATAAAGGCCACACATGACAAGTCCACAGCTAGCATCACACTTAACAGTGAAAAAAGAGAAAGCTTTTCTTCCAAGATCAAGAACAAAGCAAAGAGCCCACTTTCTCCACTGCTATTCATCATAATAAAGAAATTCCCAGCCAGAGTAATTAGGCAAACAAACAAATTAAAAATAAAAACAAAAGACATCTAAATTGGAAAGGAAGAAGTAAAATTACCTTTGCAGATAAAATAACCATATAAGTAGAAAACCCTAAACACTCCATATACACAAAAAGTTAAAGCTAATAAATGAATTCAGTGAAGTTGCAGAATATAAAATCAACATACACAAATCAGGTGCATTTCTATACACAAACCAATATACAACAAACTATATACAACAAAATGCCCAAAAAGGAAATTAAGAACACAATCCCATTAACAATAGCATCATAAACAATTAAATATTTAGGAATAAACATAATCAAGGAGTTAAAAGACCTATAAAATGAAAACTGTAAAATATTGATGAAAGAAATTAAAGACATGAACATATGGAAAGACATCTATGTTCATGTACTAGAAGATTTAATATCATTAAAAAGTCCATACTGCCCAAAGCAATCTATAGATTCAATGCCATCCCCACCAAAATCCCAGTGGCATTTTTCACAGAAATAGAAAAATAATCCCCAAATCCATATATAACCACAAAAGACCCAAAATAGCCACAACAATCTTGAGAAAGCAGAGTGAAGCTGGAGGTATCACACCTTCTGACTTGAAAATATATTACAAAGCTAAAGTAATCAAAACAATATGGTACTGGCATAAAGCCAGACATATAAGACCAATGGAACAGAAAAGAGCCCAAAAATAAACCCATGCATACATAGTTAGCTGATCTTCAGTAAGGGAGCCAAGAACACACAAAAGTTAAATGATAGTCTCCTCAACAAATGGTGTTGGGAAAACTGGATATCCACAAGCCAAACAATGAAATTGGACCCTCACCTTGCACCATGCACAGAAATCAACTAAAAATGGATTAAACACTTAAATGTAAGATCTGAAACTGTAAAAATCATAGGAGAAAACAGGAAAAAATGCTTCTTAACTCTGGTATTGGCAATGCTTTCTTGGATATGATACTAAAAACACAAGAAACAACAGCAAAAATAAACAAGTGGGACTATATCAAACTAGAAAGCTTCTAGACTACAAAGGAGACAACCAACAAAATGAAAAGGCAACCTGCAGAATGGGAGAAAATATTTGCAAACTCTCTATTTGATAAGAGGTTAATATCCAAAATATATAAGAAACTCCTGCAACTCAATTGCCAAAACAAATAAAAACTCCTATTACAAAATAGCAACGGACTGAATAGACCTGTCTTCAAAGAACACAGATAAATGGCCAAAAGTCTTTTTAAAAAATACAAGTAACAAGGATTGGTGTATGTATACTGTCAGTGGGAATGTTAAATGGTGAAGCTGCTATGGAAAACAGCACGGAGGTCCCTCCAAAAATCAAAATAGAACTATCACAGGATCCAGCAATCCCACTTCTAGGTATACATCCCCCCCAAAATGAAATCAAGATCTCAAAGAGACATCTGCACTCCCATGTTCATTACAGCATTATTCACAATAGCCAAGATCTGGAAACAACAGAAGTGTTCCTTGATGGATACATGGATATAGAAATTGTAGTTGATATAAACAATGGGATATTATTCAAACTTAAGAAAAAAAGGAACTCCTGCCATATGTGACAACATGGACAAACATCGAGGACATTATACTAAGTGAAATAAGTCAGTCACAGAAGAGCGAATACTACATGATTCCGCTTACATGAGATAGCTAAATACAGTCAAAGTCAAAGAAGCAGGAAGTAGAAGGGTGGTTGCCAGGGTCTGGGGAGGGGGGGCGGGAAATAGGGTTTTGTTGCTCATTGGTTATAAAGTTTCAGCTACACAAAATGAGTAAGTTCTAGAGATCTGCTGTACAACACAATACCTGTAGTTAACAATACTGTATTGTACCTTAAAACACCTGTTATAAGATAAATCTCATTGTAGTGTTCTTAACATAATAAAAAAATAGTTTCTACGTTTTGGCAGAAACATTTCTGTTGAAGCTGAGGGACTCAATAGTTACTCTCTCCTGCTTCATTTCTGAACTACAGGAAAAACAAGGCAAAGAAAAATGCGGGTGAACATAAACATAGTTTTAATGCTGATAATGGAGAACCTATCTTACATATGCCAGCAATTATGCTTAGTAATTCTGAACCCAGAAGATGTCAGCTTGGTACAACCAGATTTCCCCTGAAAAGTCTGGGCCATGCACTCCCAAATACTTTTTCCACATTCAACAATCAAGGCAGTCATGTTGCCCCTGAGGGAGAGTTAGTGAAAAGGTGAGGAAAAGATATAGATACATAAACCAACATACCTTCCTGCTGGAGGGAACAGCATGAGCGGAAAATAAGGGGTCAGTGTGGCTAAACATTGCAAGACCATACATTCCCTGAATATTCTGAATGAAATGAAAATAATTTTGGATTTTAAAATTTGTATAATTTGCAAAAATTATATTAGTTTATTTTTATTAGCTTTTTTATAGGATTTGCATCTCATGAGTAAATATTCATTTGTCTGATTCACAAGAGAATGTCCCTTAATGCAGCCATTTTCCTACAAATAGTAGATATATTCTAAATAATTATGAAAAGCAATAGAAAAATCATGTCCCAGGTACACATTTTATTCAATACGGACAATGTTTTAGTATCTCATTATATTGTAAATTGAGGGCACTCTGGTTTAATTCCAAGAAAATGTACTGACAACAAAGGAAATGGTTTTAAATGTACATATTCATCAATTCAGTGCTTTTCAATTGGGGAAGGACTTGTCAGAATGACCTGGGACTTTCTCATTGCCCTTTCCCCTTTTTCATCAATTCCATTTTTGATGGAGAAGTGTTGTATTCTTCAGGTGTTCTTCAGTAGGATTTTTTTAAAAGGAAAATCACTTCCTAAATGAATAGGATTCTGAAAAACAAATGCATAACTAATTCTGAGTCGAATGTTCTAAACATACATGATCTTTCTGTTCATTTTAAATTATGCAAGCCCTATATGACTTGTAGGTACTCCAAATTATACCTCATTTATTCATTCATTTTTCTTAAATATATATTGTTGGCATGTGCTAGACTATGGGGATATGTATGGCCATAATGGTGAGGGAAAAGACATAATCATTCAATATTATCTTATATTTTCCAATACTACTTGCATTTCAAATATTTCTTACTAATGAAAAGAGGAAATAATCACAAAACTATAAGAAACACTGTTAAAATGTATCTGTAATGGACCACATATATGCACATGAACTGTTAACTGCTCTGGGATATGAGTTAGGAATTCAGAACATAGAATTTACATGTGCATGGGGCACACACTTTTGTAATCAGATATCTATATATTTCGTGAAAGAAGCAAAGCAAAAATATTTTAGAGTTTTATTACAGTTGAGACTCCTTAATAGTATTCTTTTTTTTTTTTTTTTTAAAGATTTTATTTATTTGACAGAGAGAGATACAGCGAGAGAGGGAACACAAGCAGGGGGAGTGGGAGAGGGAGAAGCAGGCTTCCCGTGGAGCAGGGAGCCCGATGCGGGGCTCGATCCCAGGACCCCGAGATCATGACCTGAGCCGAAGGCAGACGCTTAATGACTGAGCCACCCAGGCGCCCCTCCTTAATAGTATTCTATTTATAAGCAAACTATATAGATTCAAATACCTTTTCCCAGGTGGCTTCTCACCCTTCTCGTGAGAATACCCAAATTATACAGACAAGAATGCTGTTGAAAAGAGGCCTGTTGATCTCTACACTTTAGAAGGAAGAAATCTGTGTGTGTGTTTTTTAAATCTCTTTATGCTTCTCTGACTGCTTCTCCACAATCCCCAGAACCAATACCATCTTTTTCTGATTTCTTTATAATTTCCCTTACCTTAGAAAATTTTTTAGAGAAGACTTGATCTTGGTTCTTTCATTCAAATCTAGATATGCAGCTCAACCCCAGGGCTTATATTGTCCTTCTATAATCTACATATACTTTGCTACAAAAAGAAGTCTTGATAAAAGCATGTCAGAGTCATGCAGTTATCAGTTTTAACAAAAAACTGTATGGAAGACATTGGAATTCACAACAGTGAATCTAGGGTTTTATAAAGAGTGATTTAAAAATGCCTACATGGTCCTCAAAAAAAGTGAAAAAAAAAAAAAAACTTCCTGAGAAAAAACTTATGCTAAGAACTTCTTTAAATATCCAGGATAAGATAATACTAACACATCTCAAGTATTCTGAATAGTAAGTAGGAACACATGCTCAAAGATGGCATTCTCAGAGCCAGCTACTTAAAATTTATATGGTGTGTGTTCTTCTACCTTCATTAAGGTATGCCCATGTAGTTTTATTTTTATTCCAGGTGCATTAATCATTGCGAGTTCATTTCAAGTGAATCGGGTTGTTGAACAGCATTTTTCTTAGCTGTGAACACTATGCATGATAGCAGAAAATAGAGTTTGCAAGGTGGTATAAAGCAGAGTTTTGTTTGGGGCACTGAAGCAGCCACGTGCAAACTTTAAGTTGATAGGTGAGTATGTATACCTGTACCATGCTTTTCTACAATATATGTGTTGTTTTTTATGTTTTTTGTTTTTTTGGTTTTTGCCTGATTTATGAAATAGGGTATGTTGTTGTTAAGTTTTGATAGGCTAGGGTGATAAAAATTTAATTTTTGCCTCTCCATAGGTAAGTGGGCATTTTGTTTTTTTTTCTGTGTGATTCTATTTCAGTCTTTATTCTCCGTCTTCATTATTCTCCTTTTTTTTTTCCTTACTCAGAATTTTCATAAAACAACAGTACTAAAATATCACTTCTTTTGAAGGATTTTTTCCTTGGTGATTGTCACTCCAATTAGGGCTTCCTTTTACTAATTCCACCCACTTTTCATGCCTAATTTTATTTGCTACTCAACTATGAAGAATTTTCTCTGCTATGACTTGTATTATCATTCCAGAATTGAATTACTTTCATCTTTTTCTGAGAGTTGAAGGATATCATTGTTCAGAATACGTATATATATGTATGTATGTTAGATGCTATGATTCTTGGCATTTCTTTCTTCTATTGGTTGTGGTGGTAGGGAGCGGGGTGAGATGTCTACACAAAACTATATTTTAATTCATGGCAGAGCAAATTTTTTTTTTACTGTGTCAATAGCAATACTATATCTGTAGAGCTGTTTTAATTTTCCATTTTAACACTGGTGGGTAGGTGGAATAAGTGCACATAGGACATGTCATTTCGTGCATTCACATTATTCAGAGACTACATTTATAAGTAGAATCTACGGTGGAATTTTGAGAAAAGTAGAATTTCCTACTATACGATCATGTGCAATTTCTTTCAAGTTCACAGGGACTTATACTGTCTTCATTGACCTATACTTCTAATTAATGCATTTTGGTTATGGCTGACTTAGTTAATCTCTCTTACCATTAAAACAGCACAATGAGTGTGTGTATGTATGCATGTGTGTGTGTTTGCGCGCATGTTTATGTTTGTATGCATAAGGCATAAGCCATATTTAGGCAATAAAAACTTCATTTTAAAAGTGTACATTCAGAGGCACCTAGGTGGCTCAGTCAGTTAAGCGGCTGCCTTCGGCTCAGGTCATGATCCTGGGGTCCTGGGATCGAGCCCCACGTCCGGCTCCCTGCTCAGTGGAGAGCGTGCTTCTTCCTCTCCCTCTGCCTTCCACTCTGCCTACTTGTGCTCTCTCTCTATCTCTCTGTCAAATAAATAAATAAAATCTTTTAAAAATAAATAAATAAATAAAAATAAAAGTGTACATTCAGACACATATGGATTCTTCAAAAATAATCTTCATTGATATGATATTTCCTAAAGGATTTGTGAAATTTTCTAAGGCAAATACAGAAAGTTCTTAAAATCGTCTGGCATTCTATGCCATATGCTATTTATATACTAAATTTAAATAAATGTTCAGAAATAATATATTTTAACATATAATCTTTTTCAGAAAAAGTGAGAAACAAAACAATTAACCTTACCTACAAAGTTGGTATTTTAAATCTACCAATTATTAATATCCTTATATGGTATCTGTAAGATCAGTTTATAATTTGAGTATTACACTTACATTCAAAAAGCCTGTCACACATGTCTTTGTGTTGTTGTCTTCATATATTACTACTCTGAACTCTCCCATAATTTACATAGTAGCAATTCATTTTTATGGGCCTTAAAGTCCCAAAGCTGAGTGCCTCAGAGACGATTTTGCAAATTTCCTCTACCATTCGTTTATTATTCTTCAATATTACTTTGAATCACCACCAGTCCTGACACCTGTCATGAAGCACAAGCCTTTCAAGCTACTTGATGTACTATGCATTTGTAACTGACACACATTGACTTGAGAAGAAAAGCCATTCATTGCTTCATTTAAAAAGAATGTATAATAAAGAAGGGTATCTGACTGAGATTTCTTCTTAAGGGTGTGATGCTTAAGAGACTGTGATAGGAATTTTTGCTTCTACAATGAATGAATAGAACTACTGCAAAAATGAACTAAAATAAATTTGAGAAGGATCATATTTCCAGTAATTATTTGGCAATTTTCAAACAAAACTAAACTAAATAAGTTTACTGGGCACCTTACTAAATGTCAAAGACAGTATATTAAATTTTACTATGTCTATTTCAAATCTTACATTTTTGAATAGAGATATTTTTGGTGGTATTTGTTTAGCAGTTACTTTGTAGAGTGAATGGTTCTATAACATGGTCGATTAGAGTTTGTGGAAAAGCCTGGAATTCTACAGCCACTGTTGGCTAGAAAACTACAAAAAGTAAAGATTGATGATGATTTTTAGTTCTTTAAAATATGCACATTCATATTACTGTCTACACTATAAAATGAGATTATAAAAGTTGTATAAAGCCCAAAATGGTAATTTTAATTATTTACATAATTTTTGCAATGTCACTCTACAAGTTGAACAACAAAAACATAATAGTACAAAGCTTACATAATCACCACTGTCATGACTCACCTGTCCTTTTTTTTTTTATTTTTTTTATTTTTTTTTAAAGATTTTATTTACTTATTTGACAGAGAGAGACAGCGAGAGAGGGAACACAAGCAGGGGGAGGGGGAGAGGGAGAAGCAGGCTCCCCGCAGAGCAGGGAGCCCGATGCGGGACTCGATCCCAGGACCCTGGGATCATGACCTGAGCCGAAGGCAGTCACTTAACCGATTGAGCCACCCAGGCGCCCCTCACCTGTCCTTTTTTACTTGGTTTATTTCTTGGTCCATCAATAACTCCTCTGACTCTTAGCAAGTGTTATTTAAAAAAAAAAAAAAAAAGAATTAAAAAAAATGAAAAAGAAAACAACAAAAACCAGCCAATTAAACAAACATCTCCCTCATAACATACAAATTCAGATAAAAAATTTGTTAAAATAAAAGCACACATGCCAAAAAAAAAAAGAATAATGATTTAAGATTTGTACAATGGTTCTCTCACCATTTATTCTTTAATGAATAAACACTTGCTTCTGATAGTATATATTTATTCATTTATTCATTTTATTGAAATGAATAAAATAATATTTAATAAATACTTATTTAATATGTGCCATGTGTTAGGCATTATGTTAGCCAATGGAGACATACCGCTTAAAAGAGTGAAAAAAAAATTACACCTGCAGGAATTTAGAACTGAAAAGGATGCTGAAGAGAAAAATAGGAAATGAAAATACAATAGTGTATAAAACTATATGAACACACACACAAACACACATACATATTCACATATGCATGATACTCGATGATAAAATGTTAAAAACACTTCACAGTTAATGTTAAACACTTTAAAAGACTAAGGTCACTTACTATCATTATTACTATGCAAAGTGTACTTGAAGTCAGTCTATGCAATAAGAGAAACAAATAGGAGATAAAACAGTTATATAAGAAAAATAAGTGACATTGCTACCACCTCAGAAAATATAAAAAATACTTCTATGACCTCAGAGTTGATTTCTTTTTTTTTTACTGTAGTTCAATTATTATTATTACTTTTAACATATAGTGTATTATTTGTTTCAGGGATACAGGTCTGTGATTCATCAGTCTTATATAATACCCAGTGCTCATTACAACACATACCCTCCCCAATGCCCATCACCCAGCCACCCCATCTCCTCACCCCCTCCCCTCCAGCAACCCTCAGTTTGTTGATTTCTTTAATAAGATAAAAATCAGAAAAATCAGAAAAATCTTATGTTAGTACATCATAGGAGTGTCATTATATGATAAAAGGATCAATTCAGGGCGCCTGGGTGGCTCAGTTGGTTAAGCGACTGCCTTCGGCTCAGGTCATGATCCTGGAGTCCCTGGATCGAGTCCCGCATCGGGCTCCCTGCTCGGCAGGGAGTCTGCTTCTCCCTCTGACCCTCCCCTGTCTCATGCTCTCTCTCTCTATCTCATTCTCTCTCTCAAATAAATAAATAAAATCTTTAAAAAAAAAAGATCAATTCATTCAGAATATATAATAATCCCCAAAATGTATATACCTAATAAAATACCTGAACTTTTAGGCACAGAAATTGATAGAACCAGAAGAAAATTTATATAGTAATTGCCAAAGTAGGAGATGCCAGCATGTTTCTATCAATATTGATAGATCATGCTGGCAAACAATCAAACAAAAATGGTACTGACACAGAATACTTAAAAAAAAAAAACAATCAGGGGCGCCTGGGTGGCTCAGACGGTTAAGCGTCTGCCTTCGGCTCAGGTCATGATCCCAGCGTCCTGGGATCGAGTCCCGCATCGGGCTCCCTGCTAGGCGGGGAGCCTGCTTCTCTCCCTCTGCCTCTGCCTCTCTCTCTGACTTTCATGAATAAATAAATAAATAAGATTTAAAAAAAAAAAAAAACAATCAATAACATAGGTTTAATGGACATAGCTGAAATGTATGGAGAATACTCATCCTTGTCAAGCTTATATAAGGCAATGACAAAAATTGTCCACATACTAGGATTTAAGCATAGAAATGATGTAAATAAATGGCCAAAAAATTATATTCTGCGATCATAATCCAATTACTTTTTTCAAAAGAAGTAACAAAAATTATTAATATAATACATTTGGAAATTTAAAAACATGTAAACAATGTATAATCCAAGAATAAATCATAATGAGTCTTTTCAAGTTCTTAGAATTGAATAACAAATATAGTACATAGCAAATGTTGAAGAATGCAGTAAAAACAGTACTTAAAGGGACATTCACAGCTTCAAACAAATATATTAGAAAAGAAGAAAGGCAAAGATAAATAAGTTAGTATCCAACTTAAGAAAAAAGAAAACAGGAGTATCGACCTAAGGAAACTAGAAAGATATGAAAAGTGAGGCTATGGAGAAAAAATTAATGAAGCTGTCAACAAAGACACAAGGACAATGCCAATATATAATCTAAATAAGTGTAAACAGCTTTCCAGATGTGTACACAAATGTTACATAGAGGCTGGGACAGATCTGGACCAAGAGAAGACTGATGGGTGAATTTAGTTGTTCTTAATTTTTGGCAAGAGGTGAGCATGTATACTTGCCAATGAGTTTGGCAATAAAGAGGGACAGGTTTAAGGCATAGTAGTAAACATTTTAAGGGATGAGGTGAAGTCCCTGAAGATCCAGGAATTATTTCAACCAAATTCACTGACACTCAAATCAGTACCCAAATAATTTTTTCTGACCTCTAGCTCATGATTGGCCCATTGTTGTCAAAGTCAGTCTTTCCAGAGCCTATTATGGAGTTTATTTCTGTCATCAAGGTAATTCAGAAAGCTCTTATTTCCTTCCGGTCACAATGGGGCTATTTAAATTTTTAAAGCAGAAACATAATAAACATCCTCCTACTAGGAAAGATTCCAGAAATGCCCAACTCAAAAAATTCACCAAATTTGAAATAGTTTTGAGCTGGTTCAAACATCAACAGAATGTTAGATACTGTGAACTTCATGGAAAATTTTACTTCACTCAGAATATGAATGTGGACAACAATGTTATATGTTAATATTTCAATAAAACTGGAAAAAAAGAAAAAAAGAATATGAATGTGGATATAGAACTTCATAATGACATCTCAGAGTCATATTCTAACATCATACATAACTTTAGGTTAGTGTTCTTTTACACATGACACAGGGCAGATCTGAGCCCTGCTGTTTTGGTAGTTATTAGATGTCCACAGGTCACTGGGTACATTAATACATTAATAAATTATCCTTCAGAATGAATGTCAGCATGCCATATTTCAACCAGATAGATGAACAATGAGACTATTATTAGAGGAATGGCTATGAATAACTCTATTGTTTGAATATTGTGTATATTACACAATGATAAATATTGGAGAATAATTCTGCAAATTTGTCCCTGAGGGAATATATATATATATAAGGTAGAAAATAAGAATTCTTAAGTGAACTTTATGATTTAAAATTAGATTGTTATTTGATCATTTTAATTCTACTTTTTCTCCAATCCTTTAAAACTGCTTCATAATGTACCAGAAATTCATACATCTCAATTATGCCATGAGTACTTTCTAATTGTTCTAACCTTTTCGTTATTGCTAAAACCACTATGACTCTTATCCCACTAGTGGTTCCAAGAGCACTTCTCTTTAGTAATAAAAATGCTCACTGCAAATGTTAGCAGTTAAAGGACACTGAAAAATTAACTACCAACTTCAGGGAAAGAAGCCCATCCTTCATAATATTAACAAATCACAATATAAAGGAAGAAATGTCACAAGCAGCCCAAATCACATAACTTAGTGGCCTAGTCAATTATCCTAAGAAAAATTAGATCTCCATTTTGAAATAATTAACATATTAGCAAGGATGGTATCTTTTTATAGCTGGTCATTTTATCACAATCCACATTCTTCAAAAATTATATACTAATTACATTGTGATTCATAAGAGATTTGGGCATTTTCACCTACTGAGATTATTAATAGAAAATACAATGTTTACTTTCGTTGTCCTTTGATATAAAATACTTCTAATATATTTTTTTAGGCCAGGAATAATCGATTCCAGTATTTGTATAGTCAGTTTAGGCTTTCGAGCTCTTTACAAGCAAAATGACATGTTGGGTTAAGAGTATGGAATGTGGACAAATACTTTAAGCTTCAGTTTGGTTACCTGCAAAATGGGGATAATGACAAATACTTCACAGACACTATACGAGATAATGAAGGTAATGTAACATTGGCGCCTGATGCATAGAAAATGTTCAATAGTATGTAGCTATTAACATGAAACATCAAACATTTAAATTGACAGGGAAGGTGGAGAAAAAGTGAAGAAGCAGGTCTAAATGAAGTGTCACATTTGATTTACCCAGGAAATAAGGAGGCCTGCAGCAAAATTTGGAAGTAGATAAAGCATACTTTTAATACTTCTGCATTTCACATTTAAGGTCTTCTAGTGATTGCTGGTCATTTTGATAACCCCTGGACACTTAACTAAAACATTCTCAGCACCCCATCCCACCAATTTTAATGGGGACACAGGAACTAACACTTATTTTACAATATACTTCAAATACTTGCTTTGTGCCAAGCCTGTAGTTCTAGTTGTCGCTGAAACATACACAGTCTTTGAGTCTATGCATTTTATAACTTTAAGTGCTAAATATTTTCTTAGTGCTAAGTCATTTAAACATTTTCCCCAAACCAAACCAAGATAACCACATCAAGTGAAGACAGACTAAGCAAATCAAAGTAAAGCAAAAGAAACAAACAAAAAGCCTTTGCAGAATGCTTACTAGATCTAAGCAAAAGGGTGGTCCTGTTTATAAAGGAATTTCACATATAGGGAAATTATTTTGGAAAAGATCTGCTACTCTTACAAGAAGTTAACATGAACCTTCTGGGAGAAAGGTACTATTTATAGATGTATGTACCAATATAAGAGTGAAAGATTTTAGAAACTTTCATAGATACCATGCATTGTCTCCACCTGTTAAATCATTGTTTTTACGCTTTCTATGCTATATTATAAACAATATTTCAGATCCTGTTGTAAATCTCCAATTAATATAAAAATCTCTCTTTAACACTTAGCACTGTTTTGGGGTTTGAGAGTCAACAAGACTATCTAGTACCTTTTCTCAAGGTTTCAAAAGAATTATGCAACATAGGTCTTGAACAAAAAGACATATTTTTGGAAGCAGTGGAAAAAATTATCACCTCATTTCTTGTAAATAAATTGTTTTAGCTTTTAAATGCGTTTTGCTATTATGCAAACTGTTCCCCCTTTTCAACAGTGAGAGACTGACTTTTTTTGATAGAATTGTACTGTCTATGGCAGATGCTATACACACAGACTATTTAATAAATGCAAAAGTTACATTTTTATTGCTGTTTTTTGTCATTGCTTTATTACCATTTTATTACCATTGCTTTATTACCATAGTCTCTTTTCCTTTTTCTTTTCTTTTTTTTTTTCCAACCAAGGCACTATAGTGTTTCTGAGATGGTCTTGCTCTCATCTCATAAATTCTATACAATATGAGCCTGTTAGCAGCATTAATAGACTAGAACAAATGAAAGAGGATAAAGTTTCACACAAATGAATAAATGCAATGACAAATATTTCTTTTACTTTGAACATAAAAATTTTGTTTTGCATTGTTGTCTGCTTTTTAAAAATTGGATAATAACAAATAAATTATCTATACCTTGTTTGATGTAAAATGTTCTATGCTTTGAGATTACTTGCTGAACTCCAAATAATGTGGAGCTTATGTTTTCTTTTCTTTTTTCTTATGTTGTATAGGAGATTAATAGAAATGCCTCACACTTCCAAAATACAAAGATATTTTCATTCAGACATCAAAAATAAACAATATAATAAAGATATTTAATGCAAATATTAATCCAAAGCCGAATTGCAGCATTCTGCTCACTTACATTTACTACCATGAGGTGCAGATTCTGCATGTTGTGATTTTCAAGTATATTTCATATACCCAGGTATATGCATGGTTATAAAAACACTGTTCTTATTATGAAGAAGGTATTTGTTAAATCTGAGCAAGGCTAGGTTAAACATTCCATCTGATGTGAGCCTGGCAGCTGGGCTACCATGAAGAAGATATTGACAAAAGGAACTTAGTGCAGCCCTACATCATAGCCACTGCTTGCTATGAATCCAAGGCAGCATCACCTCATCACGTGCTATTAATTGCAAGGATTGCCATTCATCAACACTGACATGCATGCTGTATGATTCCCTTTGAAGACTTTTCTACTCCTTGTTCGAGACAGGAACAGAAGCCAAACTGACAAAGTTATCACTGCCACATACAGTGCTCACTTCAGAACAAAGCCACACACATGATGCCCTGCTTAAAAGGACAGAAAGTAGCTGTTGTCAGAGTAAACATCTGTCATTATTTGCTTGAGCAAATTTCCCACATTGTCACCATATGATCCACGGAAATACTGAAAGATAGAGCCAGGGCTCTTCAAAGCCAGAGTGTAGGCCTAAAGAGGGAAAAACATATGGGGATTAGCCATGGAAAGGGTTAGGGATTCTGGAATGTTTCTCCAGTAGCATATTTGGAAAGCTCCACATTAGGGTTAGGTGGTCTTTGCCACCTCAGAGAGTGTGTATGTTGTCATCTGTGAAAGATGGGGCACTTAAAGTTTTTGAAGTGTTGGCTCAGGGTCAAATGACATCCTGAGGAAGTAGTCTATGAATATAATACTCTGTAATATTGGCAGGATGTAAAAGTCTCTTAGATGATGCAGTATAGGAACAGGATACTCTGCAGAAAGTGTTCTCATTAGTGCAGCTTCCAAGTACTGGTATAGATCTTGCCCAGCTGCCCTATGGACAGGCTCAGGCAGCAGGGTCCACATTGCTACTGATGTAGTTGAAGGGGCTAGTGCTGGAGGATAGTTTTATCCTTATATTTTATGTGGCACCATGGTCCAGCTCTGCCCCATACACTCATGTATAGTACACTAAATGATTCCTGCACCTTCTGTTCCCCATTTCTCTCTTTGCCCCTGTGTGATGCATTTACTTCTAAAATTCTGGAAGCAATTTTAAATTGGAGAGAATTGAAATATAGCTGTTTATACAGAATTAAATATGAAGCCCTTTTTCTAGGTCACCACATTCCAGATCAGAAGACCATTCATGCAATACACTGAGCTATCATGAAAATGAATAATAAAAACTTACATTAGTTTGTACATTAGTTGATCAAGTTTCCCAAGGTCATTACTTTAGACGAGTTGTAAAATATGTTGACCAGAATTGAAATGAGGTATTTGTGGGTGTTTTAAAATCGTAAGTACTCTGTGGCATGAATTTAGTCTAAGAATTTAGTTGATAAAGATGAGACCTAAGAGGATCTAATTCAACATGTTAAACTGAACCTGAAATGAAATCAAACACAGGTGTAAGGTTCTTATGAGGCTGGGTAATACATCTGCTGAGGCTGCAGGTGGTGACTACTTTGCCTAGATAATGTGAAATTAGTATAAGAGATCCTAAATGTCTACTAAAGGTTCGACGTGAGCATTTTCTTCTGTGCTTGTAGGTGTCTATTGCAATCTCAATTTTATACTTTGGTCTAAAAATCCACTCAAGTTATAATCTCAGCTGTAAACTTTTATTTCTGGCAGAGGATCAGAGTATTTAAGATGAGGAAGAGTATTTCCAATAGTCTTCTTATTTTCTATAGCCTCTATCCTTCATAAGAAACTCTTATCTCTAAGAAAATGATAGGCCAAACCATATAGGTCTTGGTTGATTAAACACAGCACCTTGAATATCACTCAGAGGTAAAAGAGGCACTGCAGACACAGGTGCAATATTGGGTTCACATTCGTAAAGTAAATGGGTCACTGAATTCTGCACAACACAAAACCTCCCCATGGTCTTCAAGGACAACTCCAAGTATAAAGTATTATTACAAGACTTCAGTAAGAAGGGCAATTGCTGGCTAACTTCAAACATTAAACACTGCAAGCAGTGTCACACACCCATTCTCCACAAATCAAATATTTGGTCTCAATGAATTTAAAGAACACGGAAGAATGCAGAGTTTTGCTTAGGCAATATGTATTTCAATTTTCCTTGTGTCTGATGCAGCATAATTTATTTGAATATATTTTGATATAAGATGCTGTGGTTATTTTCCAAAAATTTTAAAATATTGGGGGGGGAGTGTTGAATCACTGTATTGTACATCTGAAGCTAATATTATCCTGAATGTTAACTAACTGGAATTTAAATAAAAGCTTAAAAATATTTGGAGGGGACATGATTATTCATATCTAAATGAGATACCGACAGAAAGACACAGATGGGCAAATGCACAAATTTTATGGATGGAATAGTATTTTAGACTTTACATTTTATATTTTTGAATTAACATAGCTTTTGAATAAAAACAAATAAACTCAAACTATACATATTACAAACCAACCTAAAATTAAGGTGTATTGTAACTTCCAAAAGCATTTCCTGCTTCTTTGACACTAAAATAAAGTGTAACCATGGTTAAACTAAGTAGATTTTATACAATTTGTTCATTTAACATGTATTTTGGAAAACTTCATATTTTTGTAACTATTCATTTCTGAATGAATAATCAAAGATTCTGTGATCAATGTCTCACTTTCCGCCAAAAGATAAGATGGATTTTCAGAAGCTGGCTTAGCTCATTATGCAGTAGTACTGAGTGTGAAACTATCAAGGTTTCATTCCTTTTTCCAACTCAAACAGCTGCTACCATCTCGGAAGAAGCAGGTGTTGATGCGTGAACAATATTAGCACTAAAAAGAACAGACCGTTTGGTGATGACTTTTCTCACTGGAATATTACATCAAAATACTTTTAAATTCCCTAAAGTGCCCAGGTGGGAAGGCAAATTTAAAAAGTCTAAAAACATTTCAATAATTTCATTAGTTCTCCTTCCCCTTACAAATCCAATATGCAATTATAAGAATTACAATGTTTAAAAGGATATTACATTTCAGGGAGTTTTGTTGTTTATATGATTCTATATGAAAATATTTTTAAGTAAAAAAAGTGTATTTCAATAGGAGAAATGCCAGAGAAGCAGCAGAAATAAATTAAACAGTCCAAGCATTAAAATCCAAATTTGGAGTTTTAAAACAAACCCAAACTCCCAAAATACATACATAGATTCTATCTTGACACTATCATGTCACTGAAAATACTAACAAAGGAGATTTTACTTGTGTTTTTTTTTTTTTTTTCCAGAAAGGTCATTAGGAAAGCCTCTTATATAAATGGAGTTTTCTCAGAATGTTAAAAAAAAAAATACCATACATGTAACAAAGCATTCCTTTTGAGGTAAGAATTTACGACTACAGGAAGATAGAAGAATGCCATATAAAAAAATGTGCAAGCAGGTTTGCCTTTGAAGGCTAAGACTTGGAGTTTTGTTGTTGTTGTCAGTCCTCTGGTTCTTAGGGAAAAAACAAAAACAAAAACAAAAAACACCAAGGTGAAACTATTATTTAAGTAGTCCCATAGCAAGAATCTATCCACGTTTCATGGTAGATTGAATTCTGTAAAAGAAACAGAGAACTGCTGGTTTAGTAATGCTCAGTTAACGTGGATACATTCATTACATGTTTACTGAGTTGTAAGTTGGTCCTTTAGCACTTCTTTCAGGAACTCCAGAACTTGGATAGAAAGAATTACTGCCAGAGGGAATCTGTAGCTCCGAGTTTCTTAACCATAATCTGGGGCATATTTTGAAAAGAGATGGACTTGGGGAGCACCAAGGCTCCATGCTTTGGAAAGAGGCCATTCCTGGGGCAGTGAAGAAGATACCAAGTGATGGCCCTCAGACTGAGGACGAACCTCTCCAACATCTTTTGTGGAAGTTTGGGTCTGGAATCTTAGATATGTGATGGCTCAGAGTATTTCAAGGTTTAGAAATAAACTGGTCTTTATTCCCAAATTAGTGGATCTCAGCTGAGGGTTTTGCCCCCACTAGGCATTTGGCAATGTCTGAAGACATCTTTGATTTCTGTGACCTGAAAGTGTGTTACTGACCCCTAGGCTAGGGGTGCTGCTAAATGTCCTGCAATGCATAGGGCAACCACCTATTAAAAGAATATCTACTCCAAACTATCAATACTATAGCTGTTTTGAAACCCAACCCCTAGATGCAGGACAGGCATTATGTCTCTCTGTTTTGTACTTACCCTGCATGATCCATAAATATTCATTCAACTACTGTTAAAATTTACGACTTAGGCTTAGTTGTGCTGTCAGAAATTATGGAAATGGTAGTAACTATAACCACCTTTAGATAACTGAGTTAAATTAAACTAGATATTAATTGAGTATACAAGAAAATGTAGAGAAGCCAAGGAAAGGCACTGCTCCAATACTCCAAGTCTAGAGTGACAGTCATCGATGAAAACTGCTGTGTCCAGCAATGACATCTTATGTGACAAGGGCAGCAAACAGCAGTATGGCCAAAAAAATGAGAAGCCAGAGTAGAAGAACACGAGAACTTTTTTTCTTAGAAACACAGGAAACATGCCAGAAATCACCAGGAGACAAGCTGAAGCAATTAGACCAAGGGAGGCTTGAACACTAATAATTTGTGTGCTAACAGTCATCATGATCTCACTGTGTGACCTCATATAGACTGCAAAAACTAGAAGCATTTAAGTGATGCTTCATTCAATACTAAATACTTATAAACCTACATCTATAACTTAATAAGCAATGCCTGAGCCCTAGGAATATAGCGGTTAAAAACAGAAAGGTCCCTGCTCTTTTGAAGGGAACATGAAAAAGCAATTGCAATAATGTACACCTATGTATATCATATTGAATTAAAAGATCACCAATGAAAACTTCACCTTTCTTGAGAGAGATGTACTTTTCTGATAAAATAGGAATGCCACAGTTTAGACAATTTTCCAGGAACGTTATAGATTGCTGGTGTGTAGAAAATATAGGTTTATATTATCTCTCATTTATTTTGCATTCATGAAATGAAGCCACATAATAAAATTCTATAAAAGCTAGTTTTTCTTGGAAAAAGGATCAGAAAAATATTGTGAGATACACCAGAAATGTGTAATGCAGTTATTCATCAGTATTCTGTAATGGCGCCGTCTTGAATTTAAGCTCGCTATTTAGTTTTCCAGATTATGTTTCTTTTACAATAAGCATTTGAGGATAATTACACATATTCAGTAAACATTAAATTGTCGCTTAATCCTTGTAACAGATACTGTTTTGTTCCTGCTTTATATATATTATGGAAACACACTATACATATGACTTGCCTAAGGTCATTTTTGGTAAGCAATGAGGCCCAGACCCTAATCTAGCCTCCACGGCCTAAACTACTAATCTGACATGAAGTTAAGCATTAGTAGTAAAGCTGTTGGTTAATAACTATATACTATTTTATGCTTATTTTTCTTTTGCTTGCTTTATTTCTACTATGCCCTACACCATAAGCACACAAATATGATCAGAAAGATTAGCTACTGAAAATATTCAAGCTAGAATTCTGAAGAACACATAAACCAAACTGAGAATGCTTTTTTAGAACAATTTAGTTGCTAAGCTAGGCTTGGAGTAGAGGTAGTCCTCTTTATCTGATTTATTAAATTATCTGAAGGTGCTACCTTATAAAAGCCAAGTCGAAACTTCTAAACATGAATTTTGTCCTTCTCTTAAACAATGTCAAGGCAAATGACACACTACACTCCTTGGGCCAAATATGCGCATATATATGCTTTTCCTTTTTGTTATTATTTTTTAATTCTTAACATAAGAAAAAAAAACTATAGTGTGTTATTTGATTATTGCATCCTGGGTCATATTTTCTACCAGGAAATGAAAAATAAACAATTACAAAAACAAAATAAAAACAGCACTGTAGAGGAACATTTTCTTGTGATACAGGTTTGTGCTTGACATTCAGAGATACCACAGGAGTAAATACTCCCAGGAGACAAGGAGTATAAAATAATTCTACTTACATAAATCTCCACACAAGCATTTTTTTAAAAACTTTTAAGTAAAAAGAAAGTGATTTAAAATCAGACACCACAAGGGTGGATATGAAGGTAGGCTTTCATCAGGTTTAGCAAGTATGCAGGCCCCTGAAGTGAGTGTCCCCTGAGCTTTGCTTGGAGCCTATTATTTCTTTCAAACTAAAGCTTACCTTCTGTTAACTGCTGCTCTGAGATCCTAAATGACCATTTAGAGGACCTAATGCATTTCTAAAAGAATGAAGCTTACATTCAGAATGTAACCAGTGGACTTGAAAACTTTTTTGGTGATAGAGGCAAGGAATATCCTTGAGTGGTATAAGGCCAGGTATTATTTATTACCTGTTTATCATCCCTACTTGTCTCCACCTGCTGGCTTCACTCTTGAGATCAACCGATCTCAAGTGCTTTGTCATAAGCATCCGACATCAGCTCTGGTATTTCCCCAATACTTTACTTGGTACTTTGTGTCACCACTTCAAATTATATCTAATCTTTTTTATCGGCCTCCAAATATCTATCATTGTACTCATACAAATACCTTAAGATCCAACTGAAAATCCGATGAAATTTGTGCTATTTAAATATTCTCTTTGCCTTTAGAATTTACAATTTTTCTGTATACTATCTAATGCTTGCAATCTTATACACCGTAAGGGTCTCAAATATTTACATTTATGGCTCGCTGAAATTGTTTACTATTTCTCCCTTGTTTTCTTATATATATATATTTTTACCAGTATAGAAGGAAATCAAGGTAGAGAAAACCAAATAAAGTACATCAAATTGGGATTTTTAAACTCATGTAGTGGTTAGACTAATGTGTATAACACTGAATATTCTGATAGGAAACAGAAAAGTTTATTTAAATGTCATATGTTGGGGCGCCTGGGTGGCTCAGTCGTTTAGCGTCTGCCTTCGGCTCAGGTCATGATCCCAGGGTCCTGGGATCGAGCCCCGCATCGGGCTCCCTGCTCGGCGGGAGGCCCGCTTCTCCCTCTCCCACTCCCCCCTGCTTGTGTTCCCTCTCTCGCGGTGTCTCTCTCTGTCAAATAAATAAAATCTTTAAAAAAAATAAAAATAAATGTCATATGTTTATGCTAAGTATCACTGTAAATAACTTCCCAATCAAAAGTAAATAAGATGTTTTCTCTCTGTTCTTACAAACATCCTTTAAAATCTGACTCTCGGACATTTTTTAACTAATATGACCATTCCCTTGTCCATAGGATAGCTGGTGTAGACGGTATGAGCCTTGACATAGTTCATAATATTAGGGCTTTTTTAATTATTGGTATTATATTAAACAATTATGATTTATTAGAACAATAGCCAATGGAAAACTACCATTAACAACTAAAAATGCTGGAAGGAGAAGTAGCAAAACATCAACAATGGTTGTCTTCAACTGACTTACAGATCATTGCATTAGAAGTTGTAATTAGAAAGGTCACTTATGTTCAGGAAATACTCTTGTGGTGAAACATATTTTGATATACATAAGATATATTGTTTTGGTAAGGAAACAGTGGGTCAAAACAACACTTTAAATAAATATGTTAATATTAATAAAATAGGCGTTCAAAAAGACGAGTGAGGAAGCGAGGATATACACAGACTGCCTTGAGCAGTTTTGAATCAGTGATTCTAATGTAGCTAGGCCTCCAGGTTCCCTAGGTCATGAATGCAATAGCACACGCAGGGAATTCTGGGGAGGGCAAAGCATTTCAGGGCTATCTATCTGTACCAGCATCATGACATGGAACATTTCTTACTTGGCTTTTTTTCAGTACTATATTCTTCTCTAGTCAAGTCTCCTTCTATTCCTTTCATTCTCTGCCTCTTCTTGACCAAGTCTGACTTCTTGAAAGCCTAAAGTAGATTTTGCAGCAAGGCATGATGTCCACCCTCAGTATCTAAACAGTTGTAAAACTGGCAATGGTGCTATGGTTTTCAAATAAAACATCTTTCTTGATTTGAGAAGTATTCTCTCCACTATTCTCAAAATTTAGGTGTTGCTGGTTTGTGAGATGGATAACAAGAAGGAAAGATAGACTGTGGATATTTCTAAATGTCTACCTCCCCTTCTAACTATCCTACCAGCTTTTGATTAGGTATGAGTGGATGCATGATTTTTTTTAAATTTTATTTTATTATGTTATATTAATCACCATACATTACATCATTAGTTTTTGATGTAGTGTTCCATGATTCATTGTTTGTGCATAACACCCAGTGCGCCATGCAGAACGTGCCCTCCTTAATACCCATCACCAGGCCAACCCATCCCCCCACCCCCTCCCCTCTAGAACCCTCAGTTTGCTTCTCAGAGTCCAGAGTCTCTCATGGTTTGTCTCCCCCTCCGATTTCCCCTTTTGTTTGGTTAACTGTCTTCTTAAGAACTGTTTTGATTTCCAGTGTCAGAAATTCAACTTGAACTACCTTGGACAAAAAGAGTTTATATAATTAGGAAGGGCAATGGTACAGATAGGATTGACTAAATTAGAGACCAGGCACTTTTTTCTCTGTTTTCCCTCCTGTTCACTATGTTCCCTGTTCTCTTAACAAGAAATCTCAAAATAGAGATTTCTCTTCAAATTTGGAGCCAGGAAAGCCTGGGACTAACATCTTGAATTTTATCACTAAAAAGGAAAAGGACTTTTACTGCCATCCATCGGGTGAAAAAGATAAAATCCCAGATAACAGTTGAATAATCTGGTTCAAAGGACTGTCTCATGAATTAATCTTTATGGTCAGAAATAGTCAAGTGCTATGATTGACCCACCCTGTGTCATAATCTAATGCCTTAACCAATTCCTGGGTGTACAGAGATGAGATTTTATAAAATCATGGCCGCTACCAAGCAGACAATATTGCTAGCTTGAGGTGGGAAGCAATTCCTCAAAGCCAGACTATTTTAAAAGTAAGAAAGGAACTCTTGTCTGGCCAAACCACAATGTTTCCCCATATTACTTGTATCACAAACAAATCCTTTAGTCTTTTCTTTGACTTGCTTTCCTTAGGTTTCACTCTTTAAGGTCAAAAGGGTGATAAAAATCTCCCAGAATAAAGAGAAATTTTTTAAAAATTACTCAGCTATTTATAGTAAAGTTAAAGAAAAAACAAAATATTCAGGAAATATAATTTAAAAATTACTGAACTGTGAGTAAATAAGCAATTGAGAATTGAATAATTTTGCAAAGTATTACTGTATTTTCTAAGTAGACAATTTTTGTAGTAAACCAAATAGAATAAATAATTGTTAAATCCACCATATATAGTGGTATACAATTTATGAGAATTTGTACAAATTAAAATGATTAAATAAAAACATCTAAAGCAAAACAGTTAAATGATATTTGTTTTCTTTCTAGTTAAATGATATTTGTTTTTTTCCTAGTGCTTGATCCTGTCACTGTAAAATTACCCTCCAATTTGAGGTTTCTTGCATCTTTTCAACAAGAACTTTTGTTTGCCAGAGACACAGCTTATTTTGAGTCTCTAAAAATGAAATTTAAACAATCCTTGAAATTATTTCACTTAATGTCCTTCTACGAAATTTTAAGGATCACACTGTCATTCTCACTTTTGAATCAATTGCTTTCCTTCAAATTAATGTGTTGCTTTATACTGATCGGTGTATGTAAATTTATTTCTAATATATTAATTGTTCCAATTTACAAATTAGGCTCTTTACAAATTTTGCAGTAACTTCTTTACCAGAAATAGGAACAGAAGGCCATTATTTAGAAGGTGTTCACACTGGGTCCTGGATGCCGAAGGGAAAGAAAAGTTAGTCTCTCCTTTCTTGCCCTCCTGTCTTTTCCTCTTCTCTGAACACATACACAAGTAAACATACAGCAACAAATTTGAAGGGAGGGAAATAAAGATATTTTCTCTCTCTCTCTCTCTTCCTCTCTCTCTCTTTTGGACCTGCAGTGTGTTTGTCCAAAAAACAAAAATTACACTAATTAAGGTAGAATTAGTGAGATTATCTTTTCAGGCGAAGGGGGCAAGCACCTGCTGTACTAGGTAGTAGACATGGAGGTGACTTCACTCTACAGAAACCGTGAGGTGGGAAAAGTAACTATAAATGTGGTGAAGGCTTGGAAACTATCAAATGCATAGTAGCCGAAATAATTAGGGTAAAACTGAGGATACCTGGATATGCAAAGGGGAGAAAAGAGGACATGACGACAATTTTTGGATTTTTTTTAAAAGACGACCATAAGGGGGCGCCTGGGTGGCTCAGTTGGTTAAGCAACTGCCTTCAGCTCAGGTCATGATCCTGGAGTCCTGCATCAGGCTCCCTGCTCAACGGGGAGTCTGCTTCTCCCTCTGACTCTCCTTCCTCTCATGTTCGCTGTCTCTCATTCTCTCTCTCGCAAATAAATAAAATCTTAAAAAAAAAAAAAAAGACGACCATAAGAAAAACATATTAAATGTATCTCCCATAACAAAAAATCAGGATAATTAGTAAGAAGTTGCAAGGAGGGCGCCTGGGTGGCTCAGTTGGTTAAGCGACTGCCTTCGGCTCAGGTCATGATCCTGGAGTCCCGGGATCGAGTCCCGCATCGGGCTCCCTGCTCAGCAGGGAGTCTGCTTCTCCCTCTGACCCTCCCCCCCTCTCATGCTCTCTCTCTATCTCATTCTCTCTCTTAAATAAATAAATAAAATCTTAAAAAGAAGTTGCAAGGAGTCACATATTCATACATACTCAATATTTATAATGAAAATATATTAAGTGTTGAACAAAATTTTATAATGTCTATATTAGGAAAATGTTGAATATAAATCAGACCTTTAAAAATCACATTCATATTTTTTAATCACCATTAGACAAGTTTGTCCCTGAAAATCATAAGATGGAACTTTCGGAACATTCTATTAAATATTGCCTTAATGGACTTTAAAAAGGCTTCAAATGTCCTTAATAAATAACTTATTATTTTATATATTAATTTAATAATGAGTATACTGGTGTACAGCATTTTAATTCTGATTTTTAAGTTAATTATCTAGTCTAAGATATTTTGCCTCAGGCCCAGATTTAGCATGTAATCTTATAATTTAGGAATTAAATAAGGCTATTGTCTCTACTGAATTCTTCTTTATGGTTTTTAATATTATTTTTGCTTCTGACCTTTTACACGATTCAACAGGTTAATGCAGTATAAACTCTCCAATAGTTATCTTTATGCAAATAGTATTTTTTTTTCTGCAGAGGTTTTTATGTGATCCATAGTTTAAGCCAAACTCTCCATTACATGGATCTATACTAATGAAGCTTTCCTTCTGACACATTGTTTTTAATACTGAATTATGTCTGACACGTCCTAATCCTCGAGAACCTTTTCCAAATTTAGTGAACTTTAACAAATGTCAGGTAAAAGTTCACTGACAAATTAGAGGTGAGTAGAAAGACAACTGGAAGACTTAACACAAGTGTTCAGTAGAAGAAGAGTAAAAGGTATCTCTTGAGACCACCACATGAAAAAACAATAAAGATGGGACCATTAATACTGGTTTTAGGAGTGAACAGTTAATCAGAAAATTCAAATCTGTATGTCTTCATTCTTTATATAACATAAAATATCTTATTTAGACTGTTACAAAATTCCTTTTTTTGTACCTCTTTAAAAAAAACCTCTGTTGCAAAATTATAAGTATATGCCCAGAGAGGTTATAAGCTCTCCAGGGTTTAGAAAACCTTCTCCTGTCTTAGGCAGTTCTGTGCCCCTTCAAAGTACTCAGGGTCTCACACTTTCTAGGCACGCAAATATTATTTTTTGAATTAAGGATTGAAGGTTTCATTTACGTCTTTGTTACTTTTGAATTGACATAAATCTGTATTCCAGACCTGTCTTTAAATATCACCTTTTCAAGACCTTTCTTGTCCCTCTTCTTTGAAATTTCAAACTCACTCATTATTTTTACCTGATTTATTTTATAGAATTTATTTCTATCTAACACATTATAAGTTTTACTCGTTTATTTATTGTTTGTCTCCCCAGGTAGAATGTAAGCTCCATGAGAAAGGGAATTAGGCTATAGTGATCTCTACAGTAATGTCAATGTCTAGCTCATGATAAGTATTCCAAATGAAATGAGGAATGAGCGGATAATGGAAATTTCATCATTCTTGGAACTCAGAAACTTTTAGGGGGTTGCTAAGCCAGGAACATACTTAATCTTTTTAAATGTGAGTCCTTGTAAGCCCTCTGTTTATTTTCAATGAGCAATGGGGAAAAAAAATCATTTTTTTACAATTTTGCACTTGAAGTACCCAAGCTTGGAAATTTCCATACTTACTGCTTGTCATAGCTGTAGGAATGGGAAGCTAACATTTCTTCTGGTGTCCTTGTTTATGTATCCCCTGTTGTCTTGGGTTTCCATAGAGACTTCTTATTGAATGAGATCTGAGATATGAAATTCTTTCAGTTCTATTCATCTGTTATTATACAAGAGCTCTACTGATGTGTTGGTAAGGTATGGTGAGAAAGGAAGCATTTTATATTCCAGTGATTAATTCGATCTTTTAGAGAGCCTATGGCCCTGGGCTATGTCCTTAACAAGTGCTTCTTAACCTACCTCTCCTCAATAGCCACCGTTAGAGATAGGAGGACTACAGAGGACTGCAGTTGGGTAGTGTTACTTAGGCTCTGGTAAAACCCAACAAGTTAGACTCTGGTAAAATAGATCTTGGTGTATTTCAAAATGGCTACTGTTCCCCTCCCCCTGCCAGAAGCATGAGGGGATTTTTCTCCAAGCTAATTTGATGTGGAAGAATCAAAAATGAAAAGAAAAAATGCACATTCAAGAAACAGAATCAAACAGTTGCTACAACTATTATTTCAGTTACAAGAATCTTAGTATAAATACATTAGAATGCTGCATTTATCTAAATTGGAGTGTATATACTGAGCATCAAAAATCTACAGCAGTATATAAGAAAACACAAAGTATCCTTTTGCTCTTTCTGGCTCTATTGGGGATTCTTTCAAAGAAACACTGAGTATGGTCAAGTTCACAAGCTGTTGACAAGTAGACATAGTATTGGTAGGTAAATGTTTGCCTATGAGACACTTAGATTGTGATTCTAGAAGTTTCTGAAGTTAGTCGTTGCTGCCAATTCTTTATCTGCTGTTACTTTGATTTCTCTCCAAGTAATCCTTTTGTTTTGTTTTGCTTTGTTTGCCATAGATAGAATATTGTTGTAATTTACTCTTGACAAATACTAGTGATACCCTACCTATAGAAAGGATAAAAATAAGTTATTTTTGAAAACATCAACACTTGAATGTAGCCAAACTTTTATTTACAATCAACTTCAGTACCCCTAACTAATAGAGAGAAAAATCAACGTTTCCAAGAACTGTTACAGGAATATTAATGTTTTTTTGTGGAAGTTTTATAGGAAATTATTTTAAAAATTATGAGAAATGCATATTAAGATATCCAGCTATACTTTCAGCAACTGAACATTTTTTATCAGGTCACTAAAACGTTGATGTTCTTGTGAATCCAGTGTCCCCTATAGTTAAACTTTTGTAATGTCAAATGACTCCTAGAAAGATGACTGGACACCATATTTGTCAGGCCATTAAAGCTGTGTTAACAGAAAACTGAAGGGAAGAACTAGTGGATTGAAACAAAGCTATTTTGATATTGTGAAATGGTCATCAGCAGTGGGTGGCAGAATAAAGTCACCAGGATTATAGAATGTTAATGATTTAGACCTTTGCTTTTATCATTAAACCAATATGATTCTTCTTCAATAAAATAATTATAAATAGTATTCCTTCTACATCCATATTATGAAGGTATATGAAATACCTATGCTAGTTCTTTTTCTATCAAGCATTTAAATAGTTTTGTCATTATAACCAAATACCATCATTGCCTCTACTTCCATTCGTCAAAATATACAAAAATATACTATTTTTCCAAGGAAACGAGATAGCACTAGCATATGAACACAAAACTTTGAAAGATACCTTAAACAACTTCTTATCCAACTATATATAACTATAATGGTTCATATCCAAATATAAATGCTATTATTAATCATAATGAAGATATGGTTCCTTCATACATAAAAGCCCGAGCAACAGATACAATCTGTACAAACAGGTCTCTATTGTGCACTCAAAGCTTCAAAATTAGTTTGTCACCATAAAAATAAAAATATTATAAAAAATTAAATTAAAAAAAAATGTTACAATCTGTCCTTGTTATGCTAAGCATACTGTATTAGTTTGGTGCTGCAGTTGTAACAATTAACCACAAACCAAATGGCTTAAGACACTACAAACTTATTAGTGAAGGTGGTCCTAAGTCTGAAGTGGATCTCCCTGGGCTAAAACCAAGGTGTCAGTAGGGCTTCATTCCTTCTGGAGGCAAGGGGGCACCTGCTTCCTTGTATTTTCCATTCTAGAGGCTGCTCACATTCCTTAACTCTTGGCCTCCTCCTCCATCTTCAAGGCCAGCAATCTGGAATTAACTCCCTCCCTGTTGCCACCTTTCTGCTTCTCTCCCACCTCCCTCTTCCACTTTTAAAGACTCTTCTTATTACAGAGGGTCTGCCTGGATAATCCAGGATAATCTCCCTATCACAAAAGTAACTGTTTTGCAATCTGAATTCTATCTGACATTTTAACTCCTTTTCGCGATGTAAATTAACGAGGGACTAATTCATTTCACTGTAATTTCATGTAGTATTAGCAGCTTCCACAGAACTATAATAAACACATTCCTTAAAATACAATTCTAAAAATTTAATTTAAAAAAAAAGAAAATTTCGGGGCGCCTGGGTGGCTCAGTCGTTGAGTGTCTGCCTTCAGCTCCCAGGGTCATGATCCCAGAATCCTGGGATAGAGCCCAACATTGGGCTCCCTGCTAGGCAGGAAGCCTGATTCTCCCTCTCCCACTCCCCCTGCTTGTATTCCCTCTCTCGCTGTGTCTCTCTCTGTCAAATAAATAAATAAAATCTTTAAAAAAATTTTTCTAGCAAAAGCAAGGGAAGCAAGGGCAAAAATGAACTACTGGGACTTCATCAAGATAAAAAGCTTTTCAAAGCAAAGGCAACAGTCAATAAAACCAAAAGACAACCAACAGAATGGGAGAAGATATTTGCAAATGACATGCCAGATAAAGGGCTAGTATTCAAAATCTATAAAGAATTTATCAAACTCAACACCCAAAGAACAAAGAATCCAATCAAGAAATGGGCAGAAGACATGAACAGACATTTTTCCAAAGAAAACATCCAAATGGCCACAGACACATCAAAAAGTGTTCAACATCACTCGGCATCAAGGAAATCCAAATCAAAACCTCA
>NC_138372.1:54514119-54558834 GCF_054177405.1 Leptonychotes weddellii
GACTCTGAAAAACAAACTGAGGGTTCTAGAGGGGAGGGGGGTGGGAGGATGGGTTAGCCTGGTGGTGGGTATTGAGGAGGGCACATTCTGCATGGAGCACTGGGTGTTATGCACAAACAATGAATCATGGAACACTTCATCTAAAACTAATGATGTAATGTATGGGGATTAACATAAGAATAAAAAAAAATAAAATAAACTTTCTGCGGCTTTATCTGCAATGTGTGGATAATGTTTTTAATCACTAAGAACCGTGTAGTAGGTCCAGAGGGGTACAGCTGAAGCTCATTTTAGTGGTTTAGTGTATATCAAAGTTTAGCCATTTTCCTATTATTGACGTTTATTTTATTTCCAATATTGTACTATTATAACTAATACTAAATCCACTATCACTGTACATATATAATTCCATGTTCTGAATTATTTTTTATAGAAACTAATACATGTAAATATAGTCTTTATACCAACAGTATGTGAAAATAATAATTTCTTCAAAAGATTATTCATATTGGTTATTTTTCCCCTTCCTGAAGCATTCATATTCCTACCTTCTTGGATAAAACAAACAAACAAAATAAACCCACTAACCCCCTAAAAAAAATATTTATGTAATTAAAGAACACATTCCTTTTTTTTTTTTTTTTTTGGTCTAAGTCTTCTGAAAAGGTCCCTCCATTCGTGGGTTAGTTTTACAGTCACTGTGGAACACCCATAATGCATACGGTAGGACGAGAACCAGAAAGATCCCCTGTGGGGAGGGTCAGGCAATGACCATGACATGAAGCATGGCTTGCTGCGTTTTCATGTCCTAACTCTGGGCTCTGGAAAAGTCTTGCTTTCTAGGACCTCAAGACCTTAAAAAAATTAAGGACAGTATTAACCTAGTTCTCAGAAGTCTTTAAAAGGATGTCTTTTTTAATGATATGAGAAAAAATATATATTTAATGCAGTGAAACTGGCAGTCAGGACACTGCACAAATATTTTCTTTTTCCTATTTTGTTTTTGTTCATCTTTTAGAGGGAGGGGTTTAGACTCGAGAACAATTTGTCAAGTTTAACTGAAATAATGACTATTCTTTCCTCTATTCTTTTATCTTCCACAGTTAATTTTACTTTAAAATCACAAATGTGAATTTGTGATCAATCGCCAATTGTATTTTGTGACTTTTATGGTCAGTCCCTAAAGACAGAGTATTCCATTAGCTGGTCCACTTCCCTGAGCCTCACGCAGCTGCTGGCTTGCAGCATCCCAATTAGTTCTCCTCTCAGTAGCACCTTGTCACAGCACCTCCCTTGCCCTCTACCGGTTCTACTGGACAGCTTACAAGAACAAGAGGCTAAATCAGGACACAAATGACTCACAGAGGCTTGAGGCCTCTTAAGCTCTTCTTGCTTAGATTGGCTAGCAACAACTGTTAATACTTCTTTTTCTCCTATAGTAAAAGCATCCCTAGTTCTAAAAATTATCTGCTTATCAGATGTGTTCATTACATTTTTTATTATCCTGCCAGGTACATTCTGTATTGAGACAGCAGAGGATTTACTCAGCTACCTGGTGAAATAGACCAAAGTATGTTGTCAAAATGAGTGAAATATAGAATTTTATGAAAGGTTCCAGCATTGTATATTGTATATTATTATTATTATCTCAAGTGCATTAGCTCAAAAATTAAAAAATAGAAAGTCTACACACTAATGATGCATGATCTAAGTGAAGAGCATTTCTTATTTGAAATAACTGCCAACTGCCTCAGATTTAAAATATATGAAGAATGAAATAAAAAAAGAGTACACAAAGAGGATTTAAAGGGCACATCTTCTGTAAGTACTGATCTACTTCAAAAATATTCTAGTAAGTGTGTGTATCCAATGAAATAATCTGCCAATAATTCCGTGACTTAAATTATGGGCAGTATTAATTAAACGAAGTACTATATCATTTGTGTATCTATTTGTATCTGTGTTTGTATGTACATAAAACATATATTTTACATACATAATAATTACAGAGAAGTGACAGTTCATACACAGTTTTATTTCCAGCACCTATCCCAGAACTTGACAATATTTATTGATTTAATTATGTAAAGAATTACAGAAAAGCAAACTAATAGGGATTGCAGGATCTCAACATGAATTTTTTTTCTGGTTATTTTAGACCTAGCTTAAATAATCTTGATGTATTCCATTCTTACAATATTTAAATTAAGAGATCTACTACTATCAGTAGTATATATGAAGTTTTTGAGAGGATAGCTAACATATGATATAAAATATAATTAAAATTAAAAATTCATTGTTATCACTGTGATGATATACATTGTTTCAAGGTCCTTTTCTTTTGCAGAAGCTAATCATGAACAAAATTGGATACTGTTGACATACATGAATGTTTATCTTCCTGCAAAAGTAACGCAACGGAGGTGTAAAAGCAAGGCAAAGCTCAAACACTCCTTCTAAGACTACTCAACGACTTCCACCTTTTCCTCCTCTCGGGACCAACTGCTGACCATACTCTGCTCGCTGAAACCCACTGTGCTGCCTTTATTGCACTTTTGAATGGTCTCTATTATTTTCTTTTATATCCTCTCCAGCCACGCATTTTTTTTCTTTCAAATCAAACATCTAGAATTTATTGGAAACAGCACCCTTTTAGGTCAACAATATCCTCAAAAAAATCAAACCCAGTAAATTGTTTGTAGATACACGAGTAGCATTTGAGGCAATTACACATTTTAAAAAATTATCAGCTCTTGGTTCTCATTCCCTGCACCATCCTGCTTCTGGTGCCCTGATTAGCACACTTGTTAGGGTCATCTTTTTCATCTGTCTCATTCTCCCCAATGCAGGTGCTCCTCCAGGCTTAGTTCCTGACCCTCAGAGCTCTTTCCTACCTACCAATGCTCCGATATAATATCTCAGAGCTGTAACTCTTACCTCATGGTAAATGATGCTAAGTCTCCACCCTTCTCTATGAATGCCAGCTCCTAATTCCTAATTCACTCCTGGAAAATTGTATTTTTATATTACTCCATTATTATCTAAAACAACATATGCAAAACCAAAATCAGCATCTTTCCCCCAACCAGGCCAGACCCACTTCCTAATATTCCTGTTTCAGGACATAGTTTCATTATGCTCAGGCTCAAAACCTTGTGGTTAAATTTAACAATTCCCAGGCACCTTCCCTAATATGGGATAAGTTAGCAAGCCTATTTACTCTTCACTCCCAATGTGTCCCACAACAGTGCTTTCATTTCTCATACCACCTAAATTTGGGCTTCGTAATATTATACTTACTCAAAATAATAACCATCAAGCTGGTTTCTTAGCATTAGGCACAGCCCACAACAATCAGTTCTTCCCAAGAGGCAAATTTAATCACTGATCTTGGTTTCTAAGCTAAATATCCTATATCTCCTTTCTTGAACATTTCATTGGCTCCAGTCTACTCATTGCCCCACAAACACATGGACATAATGCCTGCTTGTATCCCATTATCTTCTACCTCAAATGCCATCTTTCTTCCTCTGATTATTCAAATTCCAGCCATGTTTCATGGTCTGCTTCTAGTTCTACACTTCACAATGTTGACTATTTTTCTATGCTACACTAACAATTATTGAAAGTTCTATTTTTCCTTAAATCATACAGTTCTTGCTTGCCCTATTTATGTTAAAGTTATACTTTTGTCATATCTCCAAACAGATGTAAGCTTCCTAAAAGCTAGAGGTTTTTAACTATTTTTTTGTACCTCGGTTTCCTCATCTATGAAATGGGAATGAGAAAATTACTTGCCTCAGCATATGTGTCATACTGCATTATTGGTCTCAATAATTCACCCCTTCCTATAGCCACACACTCTCCCTCGTAACTTTACCGAACACTCTATGGACACGGCTTCCCTCCCTGGGTCTTGACTGCTTTGGACTTACACTGATCAATCAAATGAGGTTGACAGTGTGGTAGTTCTGAGCCTAGACTTTAAAAAAATGCCTTGAGTGTTTTTATTTACCCACTTGTACTTTTGACATAACGAAGCAAAGATCTTGCCCAGGTCAGCCCATGATCCCAGAAGTGACATGAAAGACACAAATCAGAGGCCTCCCCTGGACAGCCATAGATCTGTGAATGAGCCAAACTAAAACCAGAACAATGGTTCAGACAGAGGAATAGACTCCTCAGTCACAAATTAAAAACTATTCTGGAGATATGTAGCCTAAATATATGCTTATTTTTGAATGCTACTGAGATTCTATAGTTATTTTTTACACTGAGCATTTTTTTGTGTGTGTGGCAAATAACCAACACAGGATAGTTAGAAGTAAAATGCTTGTCGGGGCGCCTGGGTGGCTCAGTCGGTTAAGTGACTGCCTTCGGCTCAGGTCATGGTCCCAGGGTCCTGGGATCGAGTCCCACATTGGGCTCCCTGCTCAGCAGGAAGCCTGCTTCTCCCTCTCCCACTCCCCCTGCTTGTGTTCCCTCTCTCGCTGTGTGTGTCTCTCTCTCAAATAAATAAATAAAATCTTTAAAAAAAAAAAAAAAGAAGTAAAATGCTTGTCAAATGTTCGTGTGCTCACACGGTTGCTCTCTCTCTCTATATATGTATGTTTTAGTAACCATACACAGTTAATTTAAAAAAGAGGACAAATAGGGGGATTACTTTGTGGCCTGAGAGAATAGTCCTGCTTGTAGCACCATATTTCACTTAAAATGCAAACAAAACATCTTCATATAACATTATACAGAAGAAAATTCAGGTGTACAAGGATATACAGTGACATGCCAAAGTCACGCAACTATGTACTAAAAGCAAGACCAAAATCTAGATCTCCTGCCTCCTAATTTGGTATTACTGGAATATGATTTTAAAGGTAAGTGCCCCTTCCTCTGATATATTTGCTTAAGGAGACAGAAGTGAAATGCTCTTATCAAAGCACTGCATGGAGGTGGAAAGAGTGGGCCCCTCAAACCTTCCTTTAACCAGTCCTGCTTCAGGGAGTAGAGTTGATTGACAGTTCCAGCGGTGCCACCTTAAGACTCACCATGGTATTTATGCCAAGGCCAAGCTTTCCTGAGCTTCTTCCAGTCAATGACCAAGCACAAGGGTACTAGCGTTAAGGCATTTCTTACTGTTGATGGTCTCTTCTGACTGCGGCTTGGGACTTCATATTAGCAAGGCCAAGGTGGTCTCAGAATTATGTTGCATTCTGAGGCTCTTCTTCCTCAGTCCTTCTTCCTTCCATCTCCCCTTCCACAGGTGTCAGGCCTGTGTCAGAATCTGTTGACTCTCCCTGTCTACTTCTACTTCAGCCCCTTAATCCTTCTCAATTGTTACTGCAGTCAGCAATACACATCCAATCCTGGGTTGATGACTGCTTCTCAGAGTACCTACCCTGACACGCTAGAAACAAATAACTGAAACACCTGTTGATCACCAACCATGTCTGTCAAATAGCAGGGCTGAGAATATGTCGGTGAGTAAGAACTGCCTTCAGTTACGGAGCTCAAAATTTAGTATGAGTGGTGGCTGTCTGTACTGCATTCAGTAAAATTTAATAAATCCTATAATCCAGAGGTCTACAAAATGCATAAGAACTTGAGGAGATGTTACTTCTTCTGCCAAAAGAGAAGCTATAAAAGATTTCACAAATGAGCTGACATTTGAAACTGGCCTTCAAGTACGAATATTTTCTTAAATGGAAAACAGTGATGGCGACAAGGTTGGAAGAGGGCATTCCAAATAGAAGGATCGGCATGAATATAGATAAAGCTGTGTGAAAGTACATGACATGTTTAAAGGGATATCCAATAACTTTAACTTTCTGTTGAGCTATAATGAAAAGCCACGATAAGATGTTTTCAAAGGCAAATTTTTATTGATTTGCTTTCTTTAAACTTTTTCCTTAGTTGTCCGAACAGATAAATGGTCCTTCCCTCTGCAGAGCTGGTTAGGAAAACCAACCAACCAACCAACCAAACAAACAAACAAACAAAAGAAACAGGCTCTGTAGGCAGGGCAGGTTTCGTGCTGAGGTTGGAAGGAGTCAGAGTTTCACATGCCGTAAGCAAAAATGGAAGAAACTAAGGGAGTGAGTTCATTATAAAGATTCATCTCTGTGCTCATTTGGGTCAGTAGCCACAATGGCAACACCCACTGGCAGCAGAGAGCTGTTTAGATCGCAGGACACAGAGGGTATTCGCAAGAAGGCAGCAGAAAGACATGGAGCAAAGGAAATACCAAATAAGAGAGCTAGAGAGAAAGAAGGCAAAATGGAAATAATGTGCAAAAGAGCTGAGCAAAGAGCACGGGAGAAAAAGAACTCAAGATACTATAATCTCTATGAACTGAAAGTGAGAATATGACAAATTACAGTTTGGGAAAGGAAATCACAAATGAGAAAAACAGCAGTGGTTCTTCTGAATAACTGAAGAGGGAGTTGGTGAGCCTCATGCAATGCACTAAAAATGACAGAAGGAGAGGACAGAAGAAAAACTAGGTAACAAGCCAGGATCAGTAGCATTGCCTCTCCTGCCCAAGAGTTTCAATTCTCCCTTCATGTGATTTAGGCATAGCTAAATCCACATGCCGGTTACACAAAATTAACTCATAATATTTAGATCATAATATTTTAAACTTTTATCACGCAAATTCCAGCAAGTATCCTAAAATGTTTGGTTGATCTTTATGGACCATCTGGCCTGAGTACTAGTTACTGAGCTTTGAATCACTGCTAAGCAATTATACCTGTCAATTCAGGCAATTATTTAACTTCTCTACATGGAAGTTTCTTCACCTGCACAGGTGGATAAAAACAATGCCTATCTCAAAGGCTTATTCTCAGAATTAAAATGAGATAACACATGAAAAAGGGCTTAGCTCAGTTATAGCATACAGGGTGTTCTCAACAAAAGCTATTATTACTAGTTTAATTGTCTTTGGCAAGTTGTTTAACCTCTCTGAACATTGAATATCTTATTTTTAAAGTGAGGATAACAACATTTAGTGTTGTAAGGATTAGTGAAAATGAGTACAAAGCAATTGGCATGGTGCCTGGCACATGGGAGGCTTTTAATGCAGACTTTTCTTCCCTCGTTTTTCTTTTTCACTCTTCCCATCTCTTTTAATTATTATGAATGTTGTTATTAGTCACCAATTACATAAATCTTAGTATCTACCCAATTATTAAAGGATAAGACCATAAGTTAAATAGTGTTCACAGTAAGAGCAATTACATTGTGCAGTTTTGCAGTTATATTTTCCTTTGCCTTAAAGAACTAGGAGTACAGGGAAGACTGCATAATAGTTCCACAAAATATGATAGAACCCAAGAGCTGAACTCTCCAAAGCAATCAATCAAATATGAATATACCTCTTGTGACTGACTTCATAAACTTAGCAATTACTTGCGCAGGGCCTGAGAAGTGAGAAACAATAAGAACTGCCTTCTCCCGGGAGAGCTGTAGAATGGCTGAGCGATAAACAGGAGAAAAACTGAACAAATGGAAATAGAATTCATTGAGATGTTTCCATGCATTAAATAGGGCTTTCTACCATTAACATGTGTATTTCCTACTTGAGGTCACCAACATGGTGAGGAGAGGAGACCAGATGGAAAAAAAAAAAAAAATTAAAATCCAACCTGCTATTTTATTAGTCAAAACCTAAGATGAAAAGCAATATCTGGTGGGAATTATTCTTAAATTACTATTTGGATGTTTCTTACTATATTTGGCTACACAGGAAATGTAGAAGTGCTGAAGAGCTACATTTTTGGTAAGTCCTCCTGCATCCAAAGTAACCAATCACGTAAGATGATTCATGAAACCTTCTATCACTGATCAACGTGAACAAACACTATATTCAATCTAATAGGGGAAAAAACCAAATGCTCTATTTTGGCATTACAAATTTTCACTCTAGATCTGATTTAATGTGAAATACAGAAGATCATACATAATGAGGTTTTACAGTTAAAAATTTACTAAATGCTAGCTGCAACCTTCAAGAACATAAGTGGTTATTACTTATTCTATAACTGGTCAGTCAAGATTGGTCTTAGTAAAGAGATTAGGAGATCTATCTCCACCCAGTGAAAAAAACATCTCTCTGATAAAAGCTGCTCTTCTCCACATCTAACTTGAAACACGTCATCTAACAAAGTTTAGCTCATTCTGCTGCCTGTTGATTTGTCCCAGACTAGCTGAAATTTAACATGCCATTATGCCCAATTTCTACATGATTTTCAAAAACTTAAGTATAACCAAGTTCGACAAGTTCTTGAATATCCATTGTCTGTTTTCCACTCATTCTGTTCTCTTCCCTACTCAATTTAAGTGGCTTTTATTGGAGAGTTTGTATCCTTAAGAATAGTTCATCTTGCATATTGCATTAATTCCTGACTAAGGTAGGGTCTATCCTAAGCCAGTCAAGAGGGTCAGCAACAGGGGTAAAAAAGAGTGAGCCAGGTTGACACCCTACCAATGCTAAAGTCTCACTTTAGCTACTAACTAGACATAAAACTGGACAAGCTGAGGTAATTTTAACATTGTAATGGGCATTAAGATGCTACTGAGACTATTTCATTTCATTTATATAACCTCAAGAAATACAAAAGCTAATTAGTATTAAAATCTGGTCTTAATCTGAGGCTTCACAATTCATAATGTATTACCCTTAGAATGGCATCCTATTCTGACTTAAGACTCTGCTTCCTCAACTTTAAAGTAGGAATGATAAAACCCCACAGGGCTCTTTGAGAAGTCAATGAGATGAAACATACAGAAGAACTTTGAAAATGATAAATGTTCTGCAAAAGACCAGCATCAGTCTTCTGATAGTGTACTCCTTGGTGTGCTTTGTGGGATCTTGACTTGCCACTAGAGGGAAGTGATACCCATATTGTTTTGGGTTTGGTTTTTTTTTTTTTTTTCCTTTCTTTTGAATGTCAAGTGCTTGCCAACTTTCCTCTTCAATAGGAAAAAAGAAAATCTGGGTCAATTTTCTTTTCTTTTGCTACTTCAAAGGCAACCACTATTATGGCCTACTACTTTGGACTTGGGATGCTGTCTTTTTAGATGGCCAATCTCAATGCCCTGAAAATATATTTTCTCCTTTTACCAGAGATATGGTGTTCTGGTTCTCAGTGTTTTTCTCTTTAGCTGGATGAGGGCTTTCTTTATTTGGAGTTTATCCTCACCCATAGCAATTGACCAGTTGAGATTTCAACTCTTCTATAGAGTTCAGCCTTTAATGGTAAAATTTCTTAACCTTTAAAAGTTTATTAACAAGCTCTATCAGTCTTTGTCACAGAGACACTTACTTAATTTGTATTAGTTTTTTTTTTTTTTTCCTAAAAAAATACTTATATAAACCAAAGGCCTGGCCTCAGGACCTTCCTGAATGCAACACACAAGAGCTTACAATTGATAATACAAACTAGTCTAGGTTTTGCTGTTTCCCTGGGTTCAGGCTGTAAGATTCTGAGATGCTTCTACTTTTTATTCTTCTTTATTGAAACAGGACAAAAAAAAATACTTTGCAAACACTATTTTTTTAAACATTCCATATAACACACAATTATAGTATAGCTAGTATATTTTAAAGGAATAATAACAACGGCAAGTAACATTTACTGAGCCACATACAGGCCAGGGAGAGTGCTAACGGCTTTCCATGTACAGTTTTATTTATGATCTTCACCAAGACCCTGTTCCATTGGGTACTATTTTCAACTCATTTTGAAGAATAGGTAAATGAGACTTAAAGAAGTTGGGTGGCCATAGAATCACTATTCAAATTCAGGCATGCCTGGCTTTAATAAAAGATTTTAATTACTATGCTTTACTTCCTAACTTCCATATATGCTTCATGCAACGTTTCTTCGGACCACTCCAGTCTGGTAAATTTAATCAATGCATAAGGAAGAGTTTAATACGATCAAGCATATGCAAATCATTCAAAGCCTTAGAATAGTTTTGGTTCCTTAAGCCAAAGGAATATTAAATTGATGTTAAATGCTGATCTCTTTACTCTCATGACATGAATGTGAAGGGACTCACACTAGCTGCCCTATGCCATTCTCTAGCTATATCTGTGCTTGAAAATGGCATAATTAAGTTTCAAAGTCAAAGTACTTTAGAAAGATGAACCTTTCAAAAGGTTCAGTTTTATCAGTAAATTATGAACTTCTAGAGATCAAGAAAGTTGGGATTTTTCTCAATAACTACGCACATAAATTTCTCTTTCAATATGACCACCAATGGCCACATATCCTTTTAAATCTTCACATTCTTTATATTTAATACTTTAGCCACATGGCACTTCCCTATGGAATTGGCATTGTTTAATTCTTGGCAACATTCATTAATTGGAGTAAAATTAATCATATTCTTCCTTTTACGGCCTGTATTTCTAAAAATGAATTTCTTTAGTGACTTTTTTTTAAAGTCAATGGAATTGATTTCTATTGAATATCTGAGATAGTGTTTACAGCCTTCTGCTTAAACAAGAGTCCCATACAATTATTATTACTCATCCTAGAAAATGTTTGCAAATTTACGTTATTTTAACATGTTACACAAAAATCTCAGGGAACAACTGCTGGCATATTAATTTTAGCTATCACCCTTCTGCTTCATAGTGATATTAAATTTGGAGATAAACAGTTTTCTGAGCTCTACACTTCTACTATTCTAATAAGGATTAAATGATTATTTTGATTTTATTTAAACAAGAGTCAGGCCATGAAGTCAGAACTGGCACTTCAATTTTGAATGGCTTAGTGTCAGCTCTGGATAGCAATTAAAAACAAAACAGGAAAGGAATTAATTCTTAACACTACTCTTTCTTCAATATCTGCTGTTAGGTCCACACATACATGTTCATTAGGCACTGAGTCTTTTCCTCATAGCCTGACATGAAAATATGATATTTTATAAATGTAACACATGGGACAATTCATTTTTAATAGTTTGCCAACAGCCAGCTCAATGCCCACTACCTCATTTTTTTAGCTCCAGGGAAACAGTTCCTCTATTCAAAATGATAAATTGTACTTTTTATCACATTATAAAAATCGATTACCACATCTTCCCTTTAAGTATATAATTGTGTTTTTGACTACGTGTTCATTTTTGGAATGTTCTCTCCCAAAAGCAGTACAATGTAGCAATTCTTCCCTTTCCTCTTCTTTATACTCCATTTACACTAAAATACCACAGATGTGCTTGAAATTTCACACTATTTCTCACCTCTTTCAGTTTATTCACACCAACCTCACACTCTTTCCCTCAGCATCTAGAAAATTCCACTTATTTTTTAAAGCGCAACTCAGGAATCTGATTTTTAAAGTCTTCTTGACTTCCCCATTCTGTGGGCTGTCCCTCTGTTCTGGGCTCCCAAAATAGTGTCGCCTTATACTTCCCTCACTGCATATATGTTTTTCACTCCTGACAATGAGCTCTAAAATGCTTAGATGCATTTTGTTCATCTTTCTATTCTGAGCAACTAGTCTTACGGATGTCCAAAGCAGGCCTTGGATAAATGGTGTTTGTTTAATGATTGGTACTGAAACCATAAAAAGGTAGAGTTTACATTGTTTGAGAAATATTAATTTTCATGTTTTATACATTTTTCTTCCTACAGAGCAGATAACTGTAATAATGAAAGACATATAATAAGAACTGGCATTATGGGGTGCCTGGGTGGCTCAGTTGGTTAAGCGACTGCCTTCGGCTCAGGTCATGGTCCTGGAGTCCCGGGATCGAGTCCTACATCGGGCTCCCTGCTCAGCGGGGAGTCTGCTTCTCCCTCTGACCCTCCCCTCTCTCATGCTCTCTCTCTCTCTCTCATTCTCTCTCTCACACATAAATAAATAAAATCTTAAAAAAAAAAAAACTGGCATTATGTTGTTCATGATACAAGACTGTATTCCTCAAATCATTTGCTAAAAAGTATATGCTTTTTAAGAAGTAGAAAAAGAATCAAAGGCAGGTCTGTCTGATTTAAAGACCTCATCTGTGTCTTTACTATCAATCAGACGGTGAAATGGGCAGACTGTGTCTTTTCATTTCTTTTTTCTCTCTTCATCTCCTAATCCTCATTTGTTTCTTTAATTCATAGCATTAAGAAGTCATTGCCTTAGAATTTTTGCCTCCATGAATTAAAAAATGTTTAAATATGCTATTAATAAAATAAAAACATTGGCACATTGGCCAATATAAATTACACGTGAATGGGAAATTTGAATTCCATTGGTCAAATGTAGCTATGTTAAATATAAATGGAGGAGTAGAGTCCAAATAAATAGATATATGTTGAAACTATACAAAATATCATGTATATTTCCTTGGGAAAGTGTATTTAACACCCGCCCCCCCGCAAAGCCTCAGCTCTGTATGTGTATAGGGGTGTATGTGTGTTTATACAGAACACAGTTAATGTAATAACTGTATGCAGGCTTCTGTGAGAGTCTAGGATATAATTTACATGAAATGACTTGATAAATGCTAAATATATGAAAATGCTTGCTGATAATTACTAATGAATTACCTTTAACTAAGCAACTTAAATGGAAACATGGCTTTAGATATCTGAATATTTATTCAGATATTTATTACTCCATTAAAACTGAAAAAATAGTTTTGTTAATCCATAATGCAGATAATCACATATTTTTACTTCTTGCCAACAAAAAAATGGTTTTCCTAAACATCCATTTCAATTTAATTTTGTTTTCTAATATAACGTAATCAAATATTTGTAAAATTAACATTTTCGTTAAATTTTTTATAGATGCAAGAAAGTATATGTCTGTTAATGTAAATAGCTAATTAATAATGATGCATGATGAAAATAGCTAGTCACTTAATTGTTCTTTGGAAACAAATTACCTGCCACTCTCATGATGTAGAGTATTATTTGTTTTTATATTTTCATAAAAATCATTTAACATTTTGGGGCGCCTGGGTGGCTCAGTCGTTAAGCGTCTGCCTTCGGCTCGGGTCATGATCCCAGGGTCCTGGGATCGAGTCCCACATCGGGCTCCCTGCTCGGCGGGAAGCCTGCTTCTCCCTCTCCCACTCCCCGTGCTTGTGTTCCTGCTCTCGCTGTTCTCTCTCTCTGTCAAGTGAATAAATAAAAAATCTTTAAAAAAAAAATCATTTAACATTTTGATATATGACAACACATATGCTAGACAATAATTAAAGCACTTCAACCCACTAAATTATTCTTTGTTATTTAGTTTTTAAATTATATAGATTCTGCTATGTATTTTTTTGTCATTTTCATGGCTTTTAAACTCTCAACTATGTGTAAATGGCTCAATTAATTTTATATTTTTTCTCCACATATTTTTTTCTCATGTTAGTGAATGTTTTATCTAAAGGTTTACATGATGACTTGGTACAAAGAACGCCTATGCATACAGATCATTTGATGTGATTCCCCTAAAACTCCCAGCACACATACTAGGTCCTATAGGCATAATATTCTGCTAGCATTCTCCTAATAGAGATCACACTGTCCCTTCAACTGATTTATAGAATTTTATTATTGTGCACACATATCAGAGTGTGGATTTAAAATAATTTTAAGTTCATTTTGATTCTGTCATTGTTTCTATGTGGTCAAAATTCCATGAATAGTTCCTAAAGTAATTTGTTATCATTATGAGGCATTATCTGATGAATTAGGTTGAGACCACAACACACACACACACACGAGAAACTTATAGCATCAGATGCTTATTTCAATTGGTTTGTTTTAACGAGCATATAAATGTTTAAAATGCTTCTTTAGACTTCAGGATATGTTTCTTTATAATAAAAACCATCTGTATGTTACATGTATATATCACAATAAGTAACTCCCTAGTTGGAACTGTCTTTACACGTTCTCCAATCCCTTTTTTCTCTTATTTATCCTTACTAAACTCAAATACAAATTATCATTTTTATGAATAAATTTTATCATAAATTTTACATCCAGGATGTAAAGGGACTTGTAACCCAGCGGTCAGTGCCACCTTCCTCTTCCAAAAATCAATATTCAGAAACAAATGTCTAGTCCCTAAGATAACTCAGGTAATCCTCCCTGAAGATCTTTCTGCTTATCATTGAGTACAGATATTGTTTTACCTCATTTGAAATTACAGCGTTTGCTTGTTTTATCTTAAGAAGCTGCATTTATAAAATAGTTTTGGAACATTACAAACATTTTATTTAAATGGGTGACTCAAGCATGTTGGTTTAAATTAAACCACATGCTTGGGATATTTGTGAGCTATGTAAGGACTATATTTTATGAAAATGCAGGGTGCTGAGCAGCAAAATTTAATCTGGAGGGCACTTGTCCTCAGTCATGCGAGACAAGATGTATTAGCCATGAATGGATTGCAGCAGTGCTACTTGAGTTTCTTTAATTTTCTAAACCAAGACTGTAAAAAGAATCAGTGGTATTGAATCCCACTGGCTATGGCGAAAAGGCGCTGCTCAGAGATAAAGAACAATTTATCTTCTGCTGTAAAAGAGAGCAGTTTTGGCAGATAGTAAAATACATCACAGTATAATATACTCTAGGAAGAACATTACAAAATATGGATTTTTTTCTTAAAATTTTGAGGGTACTGATTCAGTATGCTTTTCTATATAAAAGGCAAGTGATAGTGTTAATTGCAAATTACAAATATTAAAAATGTAAATTATAGTCTAGGAGGGCATATGCACATGTCTTTATGAGACATATTCTTAGCAATGATTCAGTAAAAAGAATAATATTTCACTTATGTAACTAAAAAACTAATTAAGCTTTAAATATTCCACAAATTACCACTATTACATCAAATTGGGTATTGCTGAATTAGAATGGTGGGTTTTTTTGGATGGGGCTTTTGATTTACAGATTATAGTTTATGTATTATAGGGTTTATCTTATCCAGATTTTTTATAAGTGCCCAGAGACTCTAGCATTGGGTGGCAGAATAGTTTCCCCTCAGTTCAATATCCTGCTTTTTACAGGTATATATATATATGTAGTTATAGGTGGCCTGGTTATACCTCTCTTGTTTATTATTCCTATTTAGTACATCAACAATATTTAACATATTTTTTTAAGGAGAAGAACATTCATTTCCAGTCTATGTCTTTTAGACATTACGAGGAAGGAACTCTATGAGCAATATGATGGAAACACTAACTTTGAGCTTTAATAAGAATATACTTAACCTTTCTGTGCCTCACATAAAAAGAGCAAGTATTGTAAGACAATAGAAACATTAATTTTTCATATAATTGAATGTGTATTGCTTTTATTTTGTCTCTTTCACCAAGGGATATTAGGATGCATCATAATTGAAAAACAAAACAAGTTTTTCCTTGTATATCTTTGCATATTTCATAAGGAATAATCAAGAAAATTCCGGTACATAAAAATTTGATAATCAATACATATATAATGCAACATTAAAGTGTCAATAAAATAGGCACATAATCCATAATATCTCTTTAAAGTTGATATTTTTGAGACTCAAAACAGAAAATTTAGGAACTACATTATTCTGTCATTCCTTCTAAGCAACCATATTGCTGAGATTTTTAGCATCTAAGAATTGTACACACAGGATCCTTAAAAGGTAAAACTGGGGAAGCCTGGCTAGCTCAATTGGTACAGTATGCAATTCTTGATCTAGGGATCATGAGTTCAAGCCCCACATTGGGCATAGAGCCCACTAAGAAAAAAAAAAGTAAAACTATATTTTAAGGCCAGAAATGTCATTTAATTCTTCTTCTAACTCCGTATCAGGGATATTATCTTTTCATGTAATATATTTATTCTTAGATTATGGTATTCTTTACACTTTAGAAAATTGTATGTATATTTTGTTAAAATAGTTTATTTTCAATCACATATAGATGGAATTGCAGATCAAATTACAACCCTGAAAATATATCTACCACATACCATTTTCATTTTTAGAACTCAGCTCTATCCATCAACTCTAAACATTTACCATCATAATATGAAGGCATACTTGGGGAATACAAAATCTAATGATAATATCAAAATTATTAATGATATCAGTCTAAGGTATTATTTCATTACTTTACTTCAATGAGCATCATCCCTATGCAACATAAAGAAAATCATACCTAAGGTAAATATTTTAATATCATTATTAAAATTTGAAAAGAGTGCTGAAATGGCAAATCCACTAAAATCACCAGGAAATTCAATCCATCACTTGAAATTGCAAAAGGAAGTATTTGAACACAATAAATGGCATTAACATGTGTCCAAATGTTTATCTCTGTTAGAATTTCTCTGTACATATAAAAACAGGGGTCTATTTCTTTACTAACAAAGATAAAGTTTACAGAGCCACGAAGTCTAGCCCTCTCCATATACACGCATATCAGATGGCAAAGGAGCTAGTACCTTGTATAAAGCAGTAAAAAACAGGATAAAGGAAATGACGAGTTTTTATTCTTAGTGGTAACACGCTATTCTAAATAAATACTTTATTGACCATCTAACTTCGGGTCTCAAAAGTAGGGAACATATCAGGGAGTAATCCCTGTTCGAGTCAGAGTGCAGAGCAAACATGTTCAGGGAAGTTGCCAAGATTCCCTAGCTGGTTCTCTCAAAAACATGAAAATCAATTGTCTGAGTCAGAGCTAGAATATAAGCAAAATTACACATTCAGCCTTCCTGGGAAATACTAAACAGGGAGTTGACCGTGAATTCCCCAACCTCATGGTAAAAATTGTTTACTTCAGCACACGGGAGGGTGCTGGTATCATGAAAGCATCGGATAGACATGAAGAACTGGTTAGGATTTGGGGAAGCTCAATTTACCTTCCACACAGGGGTTGTTAAGTTTCTCTTGTTTCTCTCTTTTGTTCTGAAGATTTTGGTTTCCAACCCAATGCCATGTAAATGGCAAGAAGAGCTTCTCGGGATTCCTAATTGGATTTTCATGTTTTTGCAGATGTTTTCAGCGCCTTCCCATGCACTGGAAGCCATACAAATGAGTCCCAAATGGGGAGAATGCTTACTATATCATCTGCTGTGTGGAATGATCAACATGCATCCAACGTAAGTAGTACAGTACCTGTGCAGGACATTAAAGGAACTTCTCTCTCATGCACATATCTGATGACATCATTCTGTCAACATATCACTGTACCATCATGACAATGAGGCACAGGCATTTATCAAGGACACACAACACTGCATTCAGTATCCAAGCTTAACCACTGTAATAGGTAATGGCCTAATTGAATGAGGCTCATTATTATGATATTGTTAAACAACCACCACCAAAGTATAGAAGAAAAGTGAATATATCACTTTGAGAGTGAAAAGTCACTGCTCTTAGTGTTGTTTTCAGTATTTCCTAATAATTTCAAATTTTACCACTTGTGGCTCTAGCAACCTATTCCTAATTTCCACTACAAAGTTCAGATAAATTAGTTTCCTAGGGGGTGATAGACCTAAAGTGCTTCCACATTTTTAGTTGCCACACATAAAATTTTTTAAAAAAATCTATGTTGAGGCGCCTGGTTGGTTATATATCCAACCCTTGATTTCGGCTCAGGTCATGATCTCAAGGTTCTAAGATCAAGCCCTGTGTCAAGCTCCATGCTGGGTGCGGAACCTACTTAAGATTCTCTCTCTCCCTCCCTTCTGCCCCTCAACCCCCCCCCACCTTGTGCATGCTAACTAAATAAATAAATAAAATAAATTTTTAAAAATCTATGTTAATTTTAGTTAAAATTATTCTTCTAATAACTATATAATAACTCAGTTTATTTTTCTTGCTAGATTATGTAATATGTTAGCTGGAAAACTAGCAATGTGGCAAAGAGAAACCCAAAGACTTAAATCTAGTGATAAAAATGATGTATTTTTTATAGAAACATGGAATAAAAGACAAAATATTTGATTGTAAATTTCTGAAAATCCCTACAAAATATAGTTACAGATATTTGGGGGGGGGGAGGTGGGAATGGAGGCCTAACACCTACACAGCTTTATTACTCTGTATCATAATATCCAGGGAACACATCCTGTGTGAAATTCCTAGAAATACAAATAGAATTAGGAATGACCATACCTTTCATAACTGCACACATAAAATATTGCATACCTTATGTGGGCACTGAATTATAAGGCGTTATATACTATGTCTTAAAGATCAACACCAAGCTGCAATTTTTCTTATTGTTGTGATGGTGGTGAATTAAGTTTGAGGAAAACTGAGAGCAGCTGTGTAGGCATAACCCAAAGGTATTTCCAGCATTAGCTTTCAGTAAATTTGTCAGTGCCTTCTCTCTCCCTCACTTTCACCCACTCCCTGCCATTGCCTTCCTCCAAATGATACAATCTAAAAAACTGTCTTATGCCAATGAAGGAAGCATTTTGGGGAGGGGTTAAGAGTACCAAAGGAAATTCTTAATGTTATATTTGTTTCAAGTTTGAGTTTATATTAACATTTATTTATTTTCACCTTAATACATGCTGAAATACTGACGAAAATATGCGCTTATGTGAAAATTACAGGGAAGATGCAATTCTGTACTTCCAAAAATAATCACTGAAGGAGAGAAAATGACATACATGTAACTATAATAAAAGAGTTTCTGGCAAAATGAAATAATAAGACATAGTCTCACAAGAAGCCATTTTAATAACTGAAATTAAAATTAAAATTTTAATAATCTTTGTTTTCATTTTCCTGTGTTCCATATAACATTGGCAAGTAGATGTGAGACAATATAATTTGGGACAATCAGAAAATGTAGATAGCATCAAATTTCTATCACAGTAGAATACTATAAGACCTTACTTAGACTATGCAGTTAAAATTATCTGAAAATTTTAGTGATGCTACCTGGGTCATAGGAGATTGAAGAAAGTACAAAGAGCTATATAAGATGGGCCTTTTATATTCCACCAACAGTCAATGTTTTATTGTTCCTTCTCTCAAAATGATATGATGTCAAGATAGAAGGACTGTTCAAATTAATTTAATCATTATAGTGATAAAAATACTAACCAAAGATTAGAAAACCTTATTCTTCAATATTTAAGAAACAATACCAAAAAATTGCATGAAATACCTTAATTTATTCAGTCTTACTCTGCAAAGTGGCATGGGTGAAAATAAAACCTTAATCAACTGAAATACAACTTTCACTATCTTGGTTGTGAAACAGTGTATTTTACATATTGAACTTCGCAATAATAATTGTTTTGATCAATCACTTAACTCAGCTATCTCTTTGGCAGAAGAAGTAGATTACTGTAGATTGAAGATTAAATACTTAAAAATGAGCTTTTCAAAAGTAATTATTTAAACGCTAACAACATGCAGTTATATACCTGCCACTCCATTCATTAGCACAAAGTCAGAGCACAGTTAACACCAGCAATGTGAACTTCTAAATGCTGAAACTTTCTCTACTTTCATCTATAAGAAAAACTGTGTACTACATAATAGTCAAACAAGGAAAAGCATTTGGATTCCCAACCTACAGATCTAAGAATAAAAAAACACAGCAAAGGAGTACATTAAAATATACTGCTCAAAAGTGGAATAAGACACTTCTACATTTGGTTTATTCTATGATCTGAAAATAAAATAAGACTTTTCCGTAGCTACAGGCTAATAAAGAGTCAATTCAGATCATTCATAGAGAAATCACATTTTGATGAAACCAGTTAAAAGTCAATTCAGTATTTAGATTTGCCTTTTTTGTTTTAAAGTGTCAGTACCAGTGTATTGCATGAGGGCCACAACATTCAGTTTGAATGGTAACCCTGTTAAAAAACGGGGTACCTGAAGAACCAAGCACAAAATTCATAATTAATAAATAATTATTACATGAAATGGACATAAAGACATGTAAAAATAACTATGCCCTGGTGGTAAATTAATACTATATTTATCTCCAACATTTTAAGCAAAATAAGAAAAAAAAAGTCTTCTCTTTCAAAGTCTAATATGCCACTACTCTCCTGGGGGCCAAAAGATGTCCTATGACTGGTGGGAGGGATGAGGCCGAGGCTGCTGGCATTTCCCCAGTCAGTTCTTAGAGAGAAGAAAAAGAAGAAAAAGTATCTCCATTTTTTGTTTTCCCCCTGAGGAATGTGAGTTGTTTTGTTTTGTTTTGTTTTTTTCAAATTTTTATTTAAATTCTAGTAGGTGAACATACAGTGCAATATTGGTTTTAGGAGTAGAATTCGGTGGTTCATCATTTACATACAACACCCAGTGCTCATCATAACAAGTATCCCCACTTTTTAGATGGCTGCCCAAAATAAGGACCACATTTCCCAGCCTCCGTCATAGCGAGGGGCATACATATGACTAAACTTTGGCCTTAGGATGGGAGGTGCAGGAAAAGGAAAAGACAATTTCGGAACTTTGGAGAGCGTATGACTTCCTCCTTTCCCATCCTCTTTACTTTTGGCTGGAAAAAGGTGTGATATTGGAACTGGAGGGACCTTAAGCCATGAGGTGACTGCAGATAGGGAAACTGTAAACCCTACCAACAAGGCAGAAGGAACCAGGTTCTGTGATAGTTGGGAATATCACATTAGCCCTGGACCACCTACCTCTGGGGGAAAAAAAAGTATGATAAAAATCACTTTCTATCTTGTTTCACAACTGCTATTTAGTGTTTTCTATCACTGTAACCAAACCTACTCCTGATATAAAAGTGAATGCTCAATTCGATTGTTCTTAATAAATACTATATTTTCTGGTTTATCATTTTCTTCTTTTGTCTTTTTCTACTTTATATTTTCTTTGACTAAAGAATAACTAGAAGAGTTAAGTAGATCATGCTAGCTTAGAAAATAATTTGATAAATTTGGATAAATTGCTGGCCAGAAAATGAAACAAAGGTGATGAATGACATCACTTCCTTATACTTACACAAGAATTTAATATAAAGTACAAAATTAAATATCACCCCAAATGTTTGCAAGTTAAAGGCAGCTGAGGATTTTGACACCAATGTAAGATTGAGTGGATACTATATTGAGTTACAATCTTTCAACCTAGCTTTTCAATAAGGAATTAATTCAGATAAAGTGAATTTTATATATTCCACCATTTCTAAGTTGTATTTAATTGCAAAACACAAGCTTCCTTTATCAACTAGCAATGATAAAAATTTACCCTATATACTACCATAAAATGACTTAACAATAGTTATGTCTGATATATGAGTGGTTAATACCAGCTCCACATACTTTTAAATTTCTTCCATTTAGTTCAAAGGATCTGCCAATGTCTACTGCCTTCATTTACATTGTGCAGAAACGACAGACAATTATATTACAAATACTTCAGTAATGAACAACGTATCTTCAATTAATTGTACCTTCTTTTGTCAGATCATACAAAGTACTTGGTTATAGCTTTGGAAAAAAAAGTATATTAATTCCTGCAAAAGTGAGTATGTGTCCCACAAATATCAAATGTATACCTTTTGCTCTTTTTTTAATGTCTTTTCAGAACATAATACTCATAATTTCACTTTAACATCGCATATTAGGGAAATAGTTGAAGACATTTTAAATTGCAAGTAAACGCCACACTTACACTTTTCACAATGCACATAAGTCACGTGAAGTGAGAAAGATATGAATAGCTTGGAAGAGGTCTACACATGCACATGCAAGGGCAACAATCTCATTACTACTTCCTGAGAGACCACAAGTGTAAGTTTCCATGGATTTTGAGATGTGTCATGATTTCAAAGATGTTAATATGTGGGAAGGGTGAACGAATGTCTTAGAATAAATGAAATGTAGGGTATGTGTATGTATTTACTAGCTATTTTTTGATACTTAAAGGTCAATTAAATTCATCTTAATAGACAACTAATTTTAATAAAAAAGTATGAGAAATGAAAATTAGAAGGGTCATAATCACCAAATCATCCAACCTTAACATGACTCTGGCTTGATCTACCATAGATCCATAGAATGAAATGTCAGGATAAGAACTAAAAATGCTAGAAGAGTAAAACTGCATAAAACCAAGTCACACAGTGATAAATTTGTGATGGTTGGAATTATGTAAATGACTACACAACTGATCTTCTTAACTATAATCAAAAAGACCATCCAATAGGATCTTTGTGATGATCTTTAGATCTTCTAAACTCCCCATTTAATGAGAAAAATAATTCATCATTCCTCCTTCCTCACCATTTTCCTCTTTTTTACCTCTCTAGCACACAAGTTCCAAATAAGATCAAAATTGATTTTAAGAATAAAAGACTCTTTGAAGAAGTAAGCCATAAGCCAATAAATGGTAGCCAGTGCAGCCATTCTAGTCAACAGTCATCATATCAGTAGAACCTCTGTGTTTTTCAGTTTTTTAAGCAGTGATGTGTGAAAAGTCAACAATGTTGAGATTTAAGGGAGAAAAACTGTTGATGCTTGCTATCTTTTACAGCATTGTGGATCACTCACAGTTCACAGCATGTGAAACAATGCAATCTGTTTTTCATATATCCAAACTAATTACATGCTGATTTCTTTCCAATATTGTTCCAGTGTGGGTTACAAGGACAAAAAAAATTGTATAAAAATACCAGGCAATGTCAGTGAACTATATGATTTATACATACATACATAGACAGATTTTCATTTCCACTTTAAAGTCAATATATAAAATAATTAAGACACTGACGTTTAATTTCAAAATGAAAATAGACCATTATGTAATTAAAGATGTTAATAGGCTATAGCCCTCAATTCTGTTTGTGAGAAACACTAAAAAATATTTCCAGTTTCCCTTCTACAACTTTTTATGGCAAATTTACATCAAGTCATCAGATCTGTAGGGTCACATAACAATGCTTAAAATTAAAGTTATATGCCCCTGTGGAGTATAATATAAAGCAATAAGCAAATGTGAAACTGTATTAATGATAGCCAAAGCTAAGTGCCTGGAATATGAAACCTCTATTTATACTGCAAATGTAGGATTTTCCTGTCACAGGATCATAACTGGGAAGAAAACAGAAACACAATTTTCTTTAGCAAAAAATAAAAAAATATAACAATCACCAAATTACATTGTTAATACGTAATTTGAAACTGATTTTAAAATACCGACACTCAAATTGCAGTGACCACGTCCTTGGACATTTTTTTTTTAAGTTTTAATAATTTAAATTCCAGTTAGTTAACATACGGTGTAATATTAGTTTCAGGTGTACAATACTGTGATTCAACACTTCCATACAACACCCGGTGCTCATCACAGCAAGTGCACTCCTTAATCCCCATCACTTATGTTACCCATCCCCTCACCCACCTCCCCTCTGGTAACCATCAATTTGTTCTCTGTAATTTAAGAGTTTTGTTTCTTGGTTTGCCTCCCTCTCTCTTTTTTTTACTCTATGCTCATTTCTTTGACTTCCTATTACTTCTCCACTTATTACCCAACCCACAGCCTGATATCAGGTCTCCTTACTCCACAGTCACAACCTACTTGTATTTCCAGATATGGAAAAACTAGATTGGGCTGACACCCACAGCAAGACTCTAAGAGCCAGAAGAGAAAGGGACTGATTCTCTGACCTTCATCTACTTAGAGATTGCCTTGAAGATAACACTGGACCAAGCAAATGCTAAAACTGCATGCTCCAGCCTAGTTATATTTCTATTGAACAGGAATTAGAATTTGAATCTTGTTAGTCTTCTAATATTTTTTTTTACCTTCACAATCCTTTGCTACCTTTTTTTTTAAACAATTTAAGCTTCATCTCATAAGTGATATATAACAGGTGATTTTTATAAAATTAAAAAAGTACTTCCATTCATTTACTTGACTGCTTATCAAAACAATGCAGATACTATCCTATTGAATGTCTAGTATGTGCCAGACATGATGCCAGATGCTGGGGATATAGAGATGAACGAGATTTCTCTACTCTCATGAGCACATGGTTTGGTGAAAAAGACAAAGAGATATACATCTAACTCTAATATAGTGTGATGTGATAAATGTTATACTAGAAGTATGATTAAATACAGTGTGAGCACAGATGGCATGATTAATTCTATGAAAGAGGAAGGTCAGGAAATTTTGTGATGTGTATGGGAAATGTTATTTTTAAAAGCATCAAATACACATTATTACCAGATGATTATACTAGAGTCTTGGCACAAACCTCTTTCTGAGAAATGTAGCATACTGTAAGAAGAAAACAAAAATAACTTCAACACTTATGAAAGTATCTGAACCAACAGCAACACTGAATATTCAAGAAATACCAGTGTCCTAAAGTTCATTGCACGCCAAGTACCCAGTGATACTAATTTTGTATGGAGTGTTAAAGTGCCTCATAATTTGATGCGGCTATTCACATAACTTGCTATCTTTCTACATTTAAAATTCTGACCTTATTTAATGGCCACATCTCATGATGAACTAACCTTACCATTTTACTTTGTTCTCACTCTACAAATTGATTTTTTTTTTCAGTACATGGGAATGACTAATGAGCGAGAGACCAAAGAGGCTGGGTCTCCACAGTTAAGAGAACTATCAAAAGAGGGAAAACAAGGCATGTTACATTTTATTTCATCAAACCTCATTTTCATTTTCATCCAGGGGCCATAATACTACAGCTAGTGTTTTAAAGTGACTTATCTTTATTTTGTTGTCAGTGCAAAGAACTTAAAAAAATTTCTTCTGAGTTTGTCTCCTTTTTAGTTGCTTAAAGACCTCAGGACATATCACATTAGCCCTTTCCTGAATATGTTTCTCACCAACTTCAAAGTATTTAGGGAGTTATGTATTGAATTAAGGGTAAAAATGTGTACGTAAGTTATAATGTAAGCTTCACACAAGTTTAAAATGAAATGCACATTATATTTACACAAACACTATATTTATGTTCATTATTAAAAAATGATAACTATATGGGAAATATATATAATATATCAAAATATGCTATAAATATACAAATAAACATATATAGCAATATATAAGCAAAATATTTCAGCAATTAACAAAAAATAACATAAATTGATTTTTTATATCAGCCAGAATTTGAAAAGCCAAGATGAAGAATTTAAAAAGTATATAACTGTATGTATTTCTGAGCAAATGTGTCTATAAAAAGTGTTTAAATGTTATGTCATATAAATAGTACTAGGAGTTATGAAAAATTTGCACTTGTATTCATTTTTCTTAAGTGAATTTCTTTAAGAAATGTTTTATATTAGTTTTAATATAAATCTTCAAGTCATTAGTAAGCAATTAAATATTCATAAAGAAGTCAAGACCTTTTTTTGAATAACTGCAAATGTTAAATTCACCGTTTTTAAACATCTGTGGACATCTTACCTGAGTGCAGTACAGTTATGATTAAAGTCCCAAACATCATCTTTTACATATGATGCTTCATATGACTTTATCCATTCCTTTAAATACCTCCTATACTGTGTCTATGAGGCAGAATGGGAAGATAACATTTAGGATAAAGTAATTTGGGATTGAGCAAGGATACGGTGATGGCTGATTTGGGCATCTGCATTTAAGATAATAGGATACCATTCTCTTGGAATTGAGCATTTGTATCCCAGAAAGATTATGGCTAGAGACAGAGATTTGCCAAAACTTCTATACAAAACTGAACTTTACATGGTTAAAATTGCTGAAAGGCCAAAAGAAGGCTAAGGATGGGATCTGAGGATGTATATAGTTTTATAACAGGAAGGGAACAAAATAACCACCACCAAAACCAAAAAACAAACAACAACAAACACTAGAAGACTGGCGTGGGATGAGAGATAGAAGAACCAGAAAAATGAATCTTAAAGACTAACAAAGAACATATGGAGATATATTTTAAAAAGAGAGTTCGTTTTCAACAGTGTAGATGTTACAGGAATATACTAGGGTAGGAGGAATTAGTTATTCCTAGAAGTGTCAAGTCCATGAGGAACTGAAAGCACATATTGTTAGAAGGTGTTTAGGACCAAAAGATGAAGAATCAAAGGCAAAAACAAAACAAAAAGCAAAGGCAATGGATGAAAAATAATATCTGATATAAAGGACTGTAAAAGAATGAAAAAGATGATGTATGTTTGAGAAGAGAGAAAGGGAAAACTAAGCTAAACTAAAGCCAATATATGGACTTCTTAAGCATATTTATATAGTAAAGTAGGTAAGGAAAACGAACGGTTTCAAAAAGCAAGTATTAGATAAGAAAATAATATGGAATAAAGTATACACTTACAGAGTATAATACCAAAAAATAAAAGATAGGGGCCAGGATGGAGATGGAGCAAACAGTAAAAAGACAAGGGGCACTGTATGTGCTCTCAGAGAGCTTTGATCTTTTGATTAAAATAAAAATTGAAGTCATTTTTCAGACAGAAGAAATGGAAAAAAGGAAGCTGGTGAATTAAGATTTAGAAGAGTTTTTGTGGATAAAACAATCAGAAATAGTAAACACATTTTCATAAAACCAAATCACTGATAAATTATGTCCATTAAGAACTCATCTCAGGGCACATAGGTGGCTCTGTCGGTTAAGCTTCTGCCTTCGGCTCTGGTCATGATCCCTGGACTGAGCCAGCATAGGGCTCCCCGCTCAGCAGGAAGACCGCTTCTCCCTCTCCCCAACCTCTTGCTTTCTTTCTCTCAATCAAAAAAAAATATTAAAAAAATAAAGTTAAGCTCCATCTTGACTAGTTTATAAAAGAAAAAAAGAACTCATCTGTATTAAGTTGATATCTTATTTATAGAATTTTTACAAATATAAGTATTTCATAGATATTACAACACTTGATCTTAGCCAAAAGGCCAAGAAGCAATTACAAATATGTAAAGTCCAAGTCTAACAAAATACTAATCTTATGCTTTGTTCAGGAAAGTTGGTCGTTGGGAAAATGTTGAAATATAATGGCTTTGATAGGCCATCCTGCTCAGTGTCTGGCCATGGTCATTTCTTGAAAAATATTTATTGAATGACTATCAATTAAAATCCCTTGGATTAAAAAAATCTAATCTATTGGAAAATATAGCTAAGTACTTTTTAACCAAACTTGAGATATGCATATATTTTAGATAAAAATATTTATTTTATTGATTTAATGTGCTTAAGAGAGAAAACTGAATGGTCCTCTTTATAAAAATACTTTTCAATAATTTCATTTATTATAGTGTTATATCAAATGTGGAAATCCAATAATAATCAGAAGAAAGAAAACCGTAAGTACCTTCAGAGAATTCCATTTGATTATAAGAATGAATCTGTGTGATCTGGGAAAATGTTGATACCTCTGTTCTTCAACTGTAAAATAGAGATCCTAACTCTCACCTGGGCATATATTCCACATTAAAGAATGTAGTATCTAGCTGTAATAGAGTGGAGTGGATATATATACAAAAAACTTGGCAAACTATGCAACACTGATATAAATTTCAAATATTACTTTATATAATCTTAAGTGTCAAAGTACAGATAAATCAAAGCAAGTATAGCTTTAGTTTTATGTCAACATATTTCTGGTACATTATGATAAGATTTCGTTATTAACTCTCTGAATAGAAATGGGATTTTGTTTTACTTTACATTTATTCATCCAAATGATGAACTAGAATTACATATTTTCAGCTCTCCACAGAAATGTGCAGATATTTTTTCTTCCCATATAATTTTTATGTAGAAGGACTTTGAATACCTAGAATAGAATTTCTAATAAAGCTTCTTTGGAAAGATAAGAATTGGTATTTTTAAATGATAGGCATATTTAAAAAGTAGATTATAATTAAATAGCATTGCCTCTGAAACATGGCTTACTTCAGAAATGAGAAAACATTTTTTTCATTACAGTCTATATCAGTCTCTTGAGGCAACCTAATTTCAAACAGAAATGTATCATTATTTTCTTTCGACAATTATGCAATGATTTAAAGGGTTTCTTTAGTTAGAATATTTTAATTGTTTATATATTCTACAAAGTGCTAGCTATTTTATATTCCATGCCATTAGAAAACAATTTGATATGTATGATTACAAGATACAAAATTAAGCAGTTAAATTCTGTCTTGCTTTGATAAAGTATGCTGCCAGAATTTTAAAAACAATGGGTGCTTCATCAGTTTAAAATATCCATTAGCAAAACAAAACAAAACAAAAAACAGTGTAAGTTTCTTGTTTGTCTCTCCCCCACAACGTAATGAGTTATATACTCATTTCTAAAATTTTTGAAAATTTTACTTTTGCATTTAGCTTATGAAGCTATAAAAATCAAATGAAAAATAGATGTACTTATTTTAGAGTAACTGGGCACTGTTATTTTCAGACAAGTTTGTGGATATATACTTCTTCAATACCAAGAGAGATTTAGAATTATTTTTCTTCTTATTTATTTTTCCTTTTTTCTACATTTTATTAAGTAAGTATTGAAAGCATGGACTTTGCAGTTAAAGGCAAATTTCTTAATCTCTCTGCCTTAAGTTTTCTTACCCATTAAGGGATAGATTATTGAAAGGAATCAAGGTACTTCATCTATGTGTCAGACACATATAAGTACTCAGGAAATGGTAGCTATAATTATAATAATGACAATTATTATTTCAGGACATTTCCTTGTACTAATAAAACCAAAGAAATTTAATACTTATTGAGTTGCATTTGATATTTTATGTCTATTATTCACTTTTATGCATTAAAGATTAGGTGATTGAGGAATGCACTAGACTTTGGAAGACATCCCTAAATTTACAGTAACAGGAAAGTTTCCTTTTTTTCTCTAGTGTAGCAGTTCTCAAACTGTGGTCCACAGACACCTGGAAGTCCCTGAGTCTCATTTATTCCACAAGTAGAAACTATTTTCATAATAATTATGAGAAGTTGCTTGCCTTTTTCCCTATGTTAACATTTGCTATGATGTTGCAAAAGCAATGGTAGGTAAAACACCTAAAACTAACAATAGTCAACTCTGTTACAGAGTGTGTGCCACTAATTTTGAAAAGAATAATAAAACCTTGAGAAGACACATTTTTTCATATTTTAAGTGATGAAGTGGAATGTATGTAGAAAGGGTTTCTGTTACATTTCAAATTACAGCAGTTGTGAAGAAAGCACTTGGGTGATTGAGATGTAAGCTGGATTACATTTTTCATGGAACATAATTTTAATTGAAGGAATAACTAATGGACAAAGTCAAAGTTATACAAAGTAAAGTTTCTGGCAGACATGTGCTTGGAAGTAAAACACTGTTGTGACAGTTTTGGTTGGAAATTTGCAAACCAGCAAAAGTAACATTTCTGACATCTTGATTCCACTACCATGAGCTTGTGAGCTTTCCAGTTCTCATATTATTTTTGGATGATATCAGTGGTGATATCAACAAATGTGATTCTTTTTCTAATATTATTTAGTGTAAGTGTAGGATATGTGCACAACTCAGTAAGCCAATATTTTCTATCTGGCAAAGATATATTCAAAGTGGAGGATATATTGATGGCTTTTAAAATAACAGAGCACACAAAGTTCATTGATAAGGTTTGATATTCTATTTTGCAATCAATCATTTTGAAAACACCACTTGTCAAGTTTTGGTATAGTATAAAAGAAGAATATCACAATTTCCCAAAAAGGCTATTAACATACTCACTCTCTTTCAAATCTATATTGGCAAGGCAAGATTTCTTTCTATATGCAATCAAGTATCATATTGTCACAAATTGAATGCAGAATCAGAATGAGAATCTAGCTGTTTTCTATTAAGGCAGACATTAAAGATACATATAAAGAAGGTAAGACAATGCCTTTCATCTCATTTTAAAATACATTAATTTTATAAGGACATGCTATTTATATTAACATGTAATATGTTTGGTTTTATTTATAAATGAATTAATAAATATTTTTAAACTTCGCAATTTTAATTTATAATATGATAAATATTGATAGATTTAACCCACATAAACAGAATCTTCTTGGTGTTCTAAGTACTTTTTAATGACCATAATTTTATTTTATCTTAGATTTAATAAAATTTAGATTATAATGAAAACTCCAAGCTAATTTCTAGAATGAACAATTTTCTGAAAAAACTGTGTAACACAAATACTAACTTTGTTTGACTTTCACAGCATACAGATTTCTATTCTGAAAATATTTTTTAACTTTATTAAATGACCAATTTTTGTTCAAATTGAACTGAAAAAGCTTTATTTGCCTTTCTATTATGTTGTGCTTTGAAATAATTTTTTCTCAGTAATTCTTATATCCAGGGTGGCAGATGGCTCATAGGTTAGGTGCCTGAAATGGACAGGACCAAATGAAAACATTTAGCTGGAAATTATCTCAGGAAGCCAAGCTTGGTGGCGGGCAGCTGGACACCAAATTTATCAAAAACTCAACAACAAAGGAAGCCAAGATTAACTTCTAAAGACACAAATGTTCAATTTTTGAAGAGATTCTTATAATCCAGATCACTAATATTCATGCTTAATTATCATTTCTGAGCATTTAATTGTTATAAACCTTTCTGTCTAAGCAAGTAGAAAAAATATGGAGGTGACAATCAAAATAGTGTCTATATGGAAATTATGTAGAAGTTAATAAATATGGAAGTAGAAAAGATCAGATAAGAATTTTAAAATCCTTCCATCCACACAACAAAACTTCATGAATATAAATGGAGAACCGGAACTGGTTATGAGCTAGATAAAAAGAAAAATAAAATACCCCTACTTTCTGAAACTTATATTTTAATGTGAGTAAAATATATAAAGTTGTCATAAAAAGGACAAAAGGAAGAGTCTTTAAAAGAAAGACCATGCTATGTATCACGTGTATTGTAGGTACTAAGTACTGATATGGAACAACAGAGAAGACTGTGTAAGACAAAACAACTGAGTTAGGCAATCAGGGAGGCAATGAAGTAATGGGAAGAAGGAAGGGTGGGATGGCATTGGAGGTACAGGGCATGGAAACAAGAATATTTCTGATGGAGAGGAATAAACCTTGCATCTTTATGATCACACTGTTGAAGAAGTCAATGGCATATAAAAATTCTGAAGCTATAAATTTCAGGTAAGTGTTTTTATTATATTCTGGTAGTTTAATGGGGGAGCAGAAAACAGAGTGAGCATATTGTGAAAACAAGGTATAATTTACAAGAATGCATGAAGACACATTCAGTATTTATGGAGCCAGATGTATTTCTGTCCTGTTGAGTTTTTTTTAAAATGTTTGCAAAACTGACTCAGTCTTTCCATATGCTTGGATAATTTTGTTATATTTGTTCTTTCCAACAACAACAACAACAAGAAATACACATGAATCCGATACGGTGATAAATTATATAGTTTATAAAAATCCTTAATAAAAAGTTTCATATTAGGTATAATGAAGACTTATGGATGTAATTCACAAAAGAAATACTACTTATAATCACATCTTTAGGTAGTACCAACTATTAAGTCACCTTTCTACAAGAAAGCATCCAGCTATATTTTATTACAAGGAGAAAGGGAATTTTGAAAATGAAATATTCAGACACTGATCAATGTGATCAGTCCAGAAGTTTACAAATTGCTCATATAATGGCATACTTTGTTTAGTGAAAATCTAAAAATATGTTTTCATATTATATCATGAATGTTTATTTTCAAAGAGACAATTATTTCCTAATAAAACATAATTACAAAGTAACGTGGAGCTACTTCCAAGTTACACAAACTTCCACAATCTATCACATAACTGTCCCACTGTCCCTGTCATCACAGGTAGGGAATCCAATTGTAATGACCAACTAAATTCTCAAATGCACATAAGCCCAAAGTTCAGGATGGGAGATGGCACTCTCTACTCAGTGAAGCCTTGTCTTCTCCACACACGAGATCCTCCTTCCTCCACGTTCACATAGCACCCTGGCTTACCTCTAACACAGCAATCACCATATATGTGAATTGAAGTTACCCAAGTACATGTTTTCTTATACCATGATGCCCTTGAGAGTGACATTCAAATTCTGAAGCAGAATTACAACCTCCCTAAAATATTAGAGATAAACAAACTGAGGTCCAAAAATTGTGTCTTGCACAAAATTCTGTGACTGGGTTGCTGAAAAACTTAAAATGTAACACAGGAAAGAGACTTGAAAATCCTACCAGAAATGGACTTTTCCATAATGAGTTATCAAACTACGAAATTTATAATGAATGACAGGTAGTTCTTTTCTATATGATGCATTCATGAAACATGCGGTGTAATAAGTGACCATAAAAATGACTGTAATTCCATTAGCCAAATGAAGGTCCTTCCTACTTTATAATACCATCTCTCCTTAAAAATGCAAAAATTTGAAAACAAAATTACTTGCATACAAATTATAACACTAAGTAGCAAATGGTGCATATATGCTAAACATTGACCTCCCAAAAATAGCATTACAATAATTCTGATTATCTCCTCCCACCCTTCAAATAATGTGATCAGTTTACCACTTAAGCCTTCAATACAGTTTATTAAATGAAATATCTTTTTTCCCCTTTCTGATGTATCCAGTATACAAGTTAAAAGTATCAGAGAATAAATTAGCAACATAAATCAGCAACATCCCCATCTCTTTGCAGCTTGACAGCTTTGTTATGCTTTCAATTTCCCAAGGAGAATCTCAGCACCGAGATATTGATTTGCACCACTGCACTTTTCTGACTAATTATTACCATTGCAGACCCTCCAGTTAATCAGTTCATTCTCACAGCAAGAGTGGCCTTCAGTTTAAATTCATTATGCTGATAAATGACATTACAGCTGCATAACAATTGGTTTAATTAAAAATATTTTTGACAAAGATTAGAAGACGATCACATCCTTTTAAGTATACCAGACTGACTACCGAAGTTACTGTCCCCCAAGAACTCAGGCTTTCATTGATGTGTGCATTAAACATTTTCTAAGTTTTGAAAAGAGGCTTCCTTTTTAATAACATTTATCTTGAGAACTATGTCAGTACGAATGATCCTAAGGAAAACTGGTTAGGGAAGCTGTCAAATTCACTGACCTTTTCTTCTAATGTGTGGCCAGGTTATTTGAGATCTACTGACAGGAGGTGGGAAAGTGGAGGATGCTATTTAAGATGGGGTGAGGAAAATTCTCTCTGACGAAATGCCTTGAGTATCTGCAAGAAGAATTCCATGCAGGGGATGCAGAAATGCAAAAACACTGAATTTTGTGCTCTTCACATGTAAAAGTTTATGTAATTCTCACAACTTCCCCATGAGGTAGGTCATACTATTCTTATTCATTGTATGAATAAATACAAGCTTACACAGTTAAGTAACTTTGCCCACGGTTACATAGGTAGTGTATTATAATCTGAGTTTAAACATGTATTTTTTTTTTTTTACAGAGCTCATGCTATTAACTGCTAAATGATGCTACCTCTGATACTGGAAAGAGAGAGAGACAGAAAGATACAGAGAGACAAAGACTAAGGAGCAAATTTGAAAAATACATGATAATTTATTTTCATCTAGTCTGGTCTAAAGATGGTTTGTTTTCAGGTTTAAGATAATATATCAAAGATTAGCTAAGTAAACAGCATTATGCAAAGACATGAATGGTTTTTGTCATTAATTTAACACCATGATTTATGTTATAGACTACGATTTTTCCAGTGGTTTTTAAAACTATACATTCCAATTTCTTTGGGATCTTCCCAATAGTCTTGAATCAGGGAGTGAATGAAGACATCTGAACATCAAAGGAACACTTGATTACAAAGCTGAATCTTATTGCCCTAGTTTCTCCATTTAGATAGCGGAAATCTAACAGATCTGCACTGAATACGTGAATGCCCCTGCTTTTAAACAAATGTCATTGATATGAGCTGAGACCTTCAGACCAGAATCTGTATTACATAGTCAAGAAAACTACGGCTTATAATTTAAATGATAATGGCACTATTTTTTCTTTTTAAGAATTTTCTTTTCTGGGTTGCCTGAGTGGCTCAGTCCATTAAGCATCTGCCTTCCGCTCAGGTCATGACCCCGGAGTCCTGGGTTCCAGCCCCAAGTGGGGCTCCCTGCTCAGCCAGGAGCCTGCTTCTCCCTCTCCTCCCTGCTCCTGCTCTCTCTCGCTATCTCTGTCTCTCTCTCCAATAAATTCTTAAAAAAAAAAAAAAAAGAATTTTCTATTCTGTTATTGCTTATGAGCAAAAACACAAGAATCAATACTATTCTTGGTAATAATTCTATCAAGAAAATTTTTAAATATTTTAATATATTATGCTTACTAAAAAAACAAATAGGTAATATATTTTAGAAAGTGTTCATATAAATGATGTAAAATGAAAATATCTGGGCTTTTATTAAGATAACCTGAAATTAGCTTGAAAAATTTCAAATGTTAGAATTACTGATTCAGTTTTATTGTAATTGCCAGGTGCCATGTATATACTTCCTCACAAAATTCTCACAACAACCTTGTAGAAGTATCTATTATTATCTATTATTATTTACAGATGAATGATCTGAGAACCAGAAAAGTAACTTACTAAATATTCCCTAAGTAAATGACAGAACTTTATCTGAACCCAGAACTTGATCTGAGTCAAGTGACTATAAATTATTACCCATATCACACTGTTCTTCATTTCTCATCAGAGCATTATTAAATGATATAAATTCAAGGGATATCTTTTTAAATAAAGTTAGTTTATAATTGTTACATCTAAAATGTAAAGCAAACTATTTTATTTAAATATGATTTTGCAAAAACTGATTTTTAATATATTTAAAATTACCTCTTATGAAATATTCACTTTATTAAGGAAATTTTTCACTAAAATTTTCCTAGTATTCGTACCCTGTGCTGTGCAAATTATTTTTTTGAACAGAAATAGTTAACAGAGGGCTAAAACATAAGGAAAATACATAATTAAGAAACTAAGACTATTCCTAGGTGCCTGGGTGGCTCCGTTAGTCAAGCATCTGCCTTCAGCTCAGGTCATGATCCCAGCATCCTGGGATCGAGTCCCGCATCAGGCTCCCTGCTCAGCAGGGAATCTGCTTCTCCCTCTGCCCCTCCCCACTGCTTGTGCTCTCTCTCTCTTGCTCTCCAATAAATAAAAATAAATAAAAATTTAAAAAAAAACTAAGACTATTCCTAAAATATAAGGAATATATATAATTAAGAATCTAAGACTATTCCTAATATTTGCCATTATAAATTTACATAATATGCATATATTCAATGTCATTAATAGCCATCTAGTAATTTTTTTTTTTTTTTACTAAAAGGTTACAGCTAAGTTTTAATAGATAGTCTATCTTGGTTAGTAATTTTTATTTCTTTTTCAGGACTGATTATATCTCAAATAACCTCATGTAGTTAGTTATTGTATGACAGACAAGAAAATATCAAATCTTGGACAGGACAATTACTCTTCACAATAACTAATATAAAATTGGATCCAGATTACTCCCAGTTTTTATTAAAAATTATTGATGATGATTTTGCAAGTAAGTTCTTGAGGATTTATAGTTACATTAAGATGTAAATATATATATTGAGGAAGTGACTTAGCAAGGAAAAGTATATTGTAGAATAAAAGACCAAAGAAGGTAAGGTTGAGGAAAAAAAAAAAAAACTAATTTATGTATTAAATGTATTGTAATCTAAATAGCCATCAATATTGTTTGAGTGAAAAAATAACAAATCTTCAAAGTATCTAGTGGCTCAGTCAGAATCTAAGCTTTTGTGGAAATGGGTATTTATGTTATATATCACTAAAATATAATTACAAACTATGTGAGTTTTTTTATAAGGAACTTTGTTCTTAGAAAGTTGTAGATATATTACAAAATGTTATTTTACTATTATAGATTTTTTAAAAAATAAAAATATCAGGAATAAATGTCTATAAAAATGAAAGATCAATCAGAAACCTAAGCATCAAAAAGTGGTATTTTTCAAATGACACACGTACCCTCCTCTTTGTCTTCAAAGCCAATACTTCATAGTGGGCATTCACCTGCTTCTGAATCATCAGTGTCACAGGGCATAGCCTTTATTGAATATCTAGAGAATAATTATCTTCTCAAATGGCAAATGTTACAACCTTCAGTTCCTAATTATCTCGGGAGATTTTACATTTGACTCCATACATAAATTCATACATTCAGAATTCTTAAGTTGCATTAGGAGATTGATTTGACCTTTAATCATAAAAACCATATCACTTACATTATTAAAAATAAATATTTACCAGTATGTTCACAATATATTCTTCATGTTTTTTATTTTTTTGATAAAATGATGGCATTCCCATTCAAAATGTCTTTTGAAGTTCAGCAAATAAAATTATTCGGAAACTAAATTATCTTTTTCATGTATATTAACTTTATATTTCTGAGCTCTATAGAAAGAAATCAAATTAAAGCATCCTTTCTGTCATACTCTGTAACTTTAAAAATGGTACTAAGAGCTATGAGGGCTCAATTATTGTTATTTTAAAGTAGGCAAAATGGCCATCCATTCTCATTTTTAAAGAACAGCTAACCAATTGAGCTCTTTCAGAGGAAACTGGAACCTATATGAATGCAAAGCATTTAATCACAAAATACTTAGGTTAAATAATGTATTTAAGAATATTCATGACATAAATGAGAAGACACCACTGGAAAGAGTCTGGCCTTTAGAATCTGAGCTGGGATGTGCACTGCTGCACTTAACGGTTTTGAAACCTTGGGCAAGGGAATTAATTCTCTTGGACCTTAGTTACTTCATCTCTAAAATGAGAATGATAATACCTACCTCATGGGAAAGTAAGGAGAATGAGAAGCCATGTTATAAAACACAGTGCCTCATAATGAGTACCTAATAAGTGGTAGTGAAAGTTGTTTAAAATTCTATCATCCTGACTGCTATTCCCAGAGTCCTTAGCAAAGGGTGTGAAGTGCTGCCCTGGAATAATCTCCTAAAGTTAGATGAGTGGAGGTAAAAGTGCAATCTCAAAGTAAGGCCATGAAGGAAAAGTTTGGAAGACAGTGCTTTGCATGAGAAAAGAATCATTTTGTTCCCAAGAGGTAAGGACTGAGAAAACCAGGATGATATTACAAAATTGGAGGGGAAATCTATAGGGGAATCTCTAATCTATAGGGGAATCTGTAGGGCAATTTGTAGGGGAATCTGTATAGAGGAATCTCTATAGTGCAACAGGAGCTGAGCATTGTGTTGGAATGAGGCACTAAAAAAAATTCTGAGAATGTGAATGCTTATGTTACATTCAAAGTGTTTAGCTTTGCTGAGCTAAATTTAGACCCTTCTTTACCATAACAAATGCTTTGTTATAAGTAGGGATTTTTCCCTTTGGAAATCAAGTAAGAAACACTGGTTGATGCGGTAGGGATAAGAAAATGCGTATCTGTAAATAAGTAGAAGTGAGCATTAAAAAAAGAAGAAGAAAGAAAGGGAAAAAGGAGCATTACTGTGAATTCACAAAGTACTGGAAAAACATTCTGAATTTCATAGGATGTGGACCTATAATTTTAGCCAGTGTTACCAGAGCACAAGTGAAAAAATTCTAGACAATGGAGCCAAACTGCCTGAGTTAGAAGAATATTGGCTTCTCACTATGTTCTTGGGCAAGTTATTTAACCTCTCTGTCTCACTTCTCTCATTGTAACAGCCCCAATTACAGCAGTACCTGATTTGATAAGGTTGTAGGCATTGAATGTAATACTCTTAGAAGGAGGGCGCCTGGGTGGCTCAGTTGGTTGAGCGACTGCCTTCGGCTCAGGTCATGATCCCAGAGTCCCGGGATCAAGTCCCGCATCGGGCTCCCTGCTCAGCGAGGAGCCTGCTTCTCCCTCTGACCCTCCCCCCTCTCATGTACTCTCTCTCATTCTCGCTCTCTCAAATGAATAAATAAATCTTTAAAAAAAAAAGAAATACTCTTAGAAGGATGCCTGGCACATATAAAGAGCTTTAAACAAAAGTTACTATTATTAGTAGTAAAGTCCCAGCTGACCTTCCATCAGTAGCTACTATTATGATGTAAAATAAACTAAGTGGCCTACAGATGCCTTAGGCATCAGAAAGGAAGTCTTGAGATACCTACACACCAAGGAATGATCAGAGATTTTTGAAGGGTTAAGCTTTCATGTCTTCATTCAGCTATATTTCTTTGAGAAAAATGAAACACAGTCTAATCCTGTGGCATTTTAATAAAGTTTTGTTCCTCACAATTTAGCTTCTTAAGGTAGAGGTCATAAATAGGGTGACGGAAAACAGAGTAAAGCAATTATCACAAAAATTCACTTTGCTGAGTATACTGCTGTCACCCTATTGTTAATATGTCTCCAGTATCAGAATTTAAAAAAGAAAAAAAAAAATATCTAAAGAAAGGTCTGTGTAATGTTCAGCTTTAATCTACCCTCCCCTACATCTCTTCTTTTTCTCAAGTATAATGCAGGCGTTCAATAAAATTTAATCCCTAATTTAATAAACAAATTTTGGGCTTATATTTCCATATGTGTAGGTCATTAAATAATTTGTATTTTTGAAAACCACTACAAACATTGAAAACCATCACATTCCAAAAATTATCTTCCCAACTCCACTTGTAGAAAATTCTATAGAGTATTGACATAAGTACTATCATCCCATGTTACTGTAATGGTCAAGCAAGTTGATATTGGAATCTATAGTATTATCTATAGTATTAGCTCTTTTTGATATTTTTAGCTTCCAGTAAGATATTTATACACACACACAGATATGCCTATATATAAAACAATATTTTAATTATAAATGATATTTTTGTTATCAAGAGTCAACTCTATCATTTAATTTTTAAAATAGGCCAGAATTATGTAATACATTTCATATTTTTTCAACACAAATGACCTATATTTTGACAAAGATAACATTTGCCAATTGAGAGCTTCTAATCTTTATTGCAAAAGCACTGTTCAAGTCTGGGAAAAGGAATTTAAAACCTGGAAGATATACTTAAACTACCTGTTAAATACTTTGGTGTTATATTTATGTTATGTATTCTAAAATGCCTGTAAATTAAAACTTGTTTAGAGAATTAGATTCACCCTCTGATTTCAAAGATGTTTTCCCAAATAAGAAAATCTGTTCCAACATGTAATAAAAATTACATTTCTAAATTCCACATTCTTTTAAGACATTCTGCTTTTATCAAAAAGCAGATTTTGTACAATGAACAGTACACTGTGTAATTTTTCCACTCAATCCCTTTAAGAAGTTAGTAAAATGAACAATCAATCCACATGATCTTTACACAGTTGCTCAGTACATTAGAATATATCATACAGATAATCACTAGTTCAGTGGGAGTTCTCTGATTGCAGAGGATTTAACTGTTTAAGCAACCACATTGGGTAGAATACTTAGCAGATTTCTCTGCTGGAAGTATCACATGAATCATTTGCCAAACTAATTCTAACAAAGCAAGCAGTGCAAAGTTCACACCAAAAGTTAAAATGTGCTCTTTAAGAAGGGAGTTACTTATCTCCCTCACAAAATTCTCTTTGGCGTAATGATAAATATAATTGATTTCAAAAATCATTTGCGTCGAATACCTAACTTTAAAAAATGTATTGCTGATCGGTACAAATGACACCTATGAAGTTATTTTTATAGCTTTACTGTTAGAAACTGCTTTGCTGATATCAGATAATCCCAAATAGGTTTCTGAACATAGATGGTCCTTTTAATTAGTTTTATCTCTAGGAAGAATGGCAAATAGAAGGAATGAAGGAATAAATACGGTAGAGTTTTGTAAACAAAGTAAGATTTTGGTCTTGCCTTATAAATTTGGAAAGATTCTCTGATAATTCACCAATACACAGCCTCATTCATACAGATGCAGAAGGATTCTACTAAATACTGGTCCATGAGTTGCCTGAATCTGGATCACATAAAGGTTGGGCACTTTTAAAACTACAAACAAGACACACTCACATCTACTGAATTAGGATCTCTTAGAGTGGCCTGAGAGTCTATATTTTAACAAGCTTTCAAGGTAATTCTAACACAGAGCCAAACACATAAACCATGTTTGGACTGCATTTTAATCCATTCTGGTAAGGATATTTGGCTTCTTCCAGAGAGAAAGTAAGACAAAAAAATCTCCTTTAGGTAGCTGAAGGAGTTATGTTACCAACCATTACCATGGCTCTAACTGCATTACAGCCTAGCTGTGAAAAACAATGTCTATAAAACCATGTGCTGTGATAGATTTTTAAGTAATACTTTTTTCCCTTAAAATAATAGAAAATATTCATGTAAAGAGCACTGGGTATTATATGCAACTGATGAATCACTAAATTCTACCCCTCAAACTAAAAAAAAAAAAATAAATAATAATAATAATAATAGAAGATAGTTTCAATTGCATCATAGATCCTTTTTTTTTTCTTTTATCAAGGGTTTTTTGTATATCTGGAAGGATAAAGAAAATACACTCCATTCTCTAGAGGTGGGTAGGGAAGAAGCAAGGAGAAAAGAGATGACTAAAACAATATAGGTCATTACCTATCTTTATATTCCCATGAATTTCATCCTGTTACCACACTAGTATGAAGATATTTACCCTCCTCAGAGCCTCTTTTTCACCCTTCTAAAGAAAATAGCAAAAGGACATCAGAGGCAGGAAGATGAAAGTGAATTAAAAGGGGTACAGAGTAGTCTTGAAAAATAGCCAGTTGGCTCTGCAGCTAGGTTTTCACTTCTCAATCCAGATAGCTACAAGTAAAGATATCTTATCATACATCTGTTTTCACCAAATTTTATTTTATTTTTTTTAAGATTTTATTAATTTATTTGACAGAAAGAACACAAGCAGGGGGAGCCACAGAGGGAGAGGGAGAAGCAGGCTTCCTGCAGAGCAGGGAGCCCAATGTGGGACTCGACCATGGGATCATGACCTGAGCCGAAGGCAGATGCTTAACCAACTGAGCCACCCAGGCGCCCCTTCACCAAATTTTAACAGGCATTTATAATATGACTATATACAGAAGAATGCAGATATACTGAAATATAAAGAAATGTAACATAGCTCTATCATCAAGGAATTGAAAAGATATGTTGACACATATATACATAGGCATCAAGGTACAGTTCCTGTTAAAAGCAAAGTGTAAAAGCTGAGGTAGTCTTGAGGAGGGAGGAGCAATTTATAACAGCTGCCCTTATCAGGAAAACTTTTACACAGGAGGTCATGTTAACTTCTGGCCTAGAAGAATGTATTGAATATGAAGGGCATGGGGAGAGGATGGAAGGAAAAAGGTATCGCTGTATGTTCCAGTAGATTATAAGCTAAGGTGCAGAAATGGAAAAGCATAAGATGTACTAGAAGTATATCAACATAAACTGTGGCTGGGGGCGCCTGGGTGGCTCAGTCGTTAAGCATCTGCCTTCAGCTCGGGTCATGATCCCAGGGTCCTGGGATCGAGCCCCGCATCGGGCTCCCTGCTCGGCGGGAAGCCTGCTTCTCCCTCTCCAACTCCCACTGCTTGTGTTCCCTCTCTCACTGCCTCTCTCTGTCAAATAAATAAATAAAATCTTTAAAAAAAAAAGAAAGAGGGACGCCTGGGTGGCTCAGTCGTTAAGCGTCTGCCTTCAGCTCGGGTCATGATCCCAGGGTCCTGGGATCGAGCCCCACATCGGGCTCCCTGCTCAGCGGGAAGCCTGCTTCTCCCTCTCCCACTCCCCCTGCCTGTGTTCCCTCTCTCGCTGTGTCTCTCTCTGTCAAATAAATAAATAAAATCTTTAAAAAAAAAAAAAAAAAACTGTGGCTGGAATATTGACTGCAAAAGTTGGTGTGTGAAGGATGAATTGGAAGGTAGCAAGGAGATATGAAATAAAATCACATTTGTAAAAGCATTTTGTGAAATGTGAAATGCAAAGCATATGTAAAATAGCATATTATTTTCAGGAAGGAGCAACAAGTAAGTGAGACCCTGAGGCAGGAAATATATAGTACAGTGTTTTGAACAGTAAAGAGAATTACTTATTGAGACTAGAACAGACTTAACAAAAAATAATGGAGGAGGTGATTAAAGGGAGTTCTGAGGAGTCCATTAACTAATTTCATTGATAATAGGAAGCCACATTAGGTTCTGCACATGAAGTAACATAATTAAGATTATGTGTTGAGACACAACATTTGAAACAGTTAAGAACTGAGAATAATCTAAGCAAAACATATTTATGAAGGCCAATCTCTAATTTATTTATTTTTAGATTTATTTATTTTAGAATGAGAGAGAGAAGGAGAGAGAGCATGAGTGGGGGGAGGGGCAGAGGGAGAGAATCTTCAAGCAGACTCCCCACTGAGTGCGGAGCCTGGTAAGAGACTGGATCTCAAGACCCATGAGATTATGACCTGAGCCGAAACCAAGAATCCTACACTAGATCAACTGAGCCACTCCAGCGCCCCAAGGCCAATCTTTTAGAGTGAGGTTATGGAGATTAAAAACCCAAAAGTGAACACTTCAGATAAAATACAATTTTGAAATACCTATACTGATATCTAGTCTGTCATTGGAAATAATCAATAATTGGTTCTCCTTTGTATGTTATACTGTACATGTAAACTATGATTTTATCATTTCAATATTAATTACTGATTATGGGCTATTTATCTCTGAAAAAGTGCTTTTTATGCTATAAAAGACAAAGGAAACAAATGTAGGGTATTAACAAATTTATCTTTTGGTTCTCTCCCACGGAGATCCTTGACTGTCTGAACAAGTCACTTTCAGTTTGCCTAGACCTCTTCTGATATGGTAAGATTTCATTTCTCTAATATTTCAGAGTATAATTTTAGGTTAGATATACAAAATAATCTACAGAGATTTCTGTTACAAAGAAAGAGCTATTAAGATTCAAGTGACACTGTGTACTATGCAGCTGAGAATTCTAACCATGGGTTAAAATATTTTGTTATAATTCTAGTTTCTGTTTGCTCAGGATAGTTAAAAAATATTTTCTATACTAATTTTTCTATACTATTCTTCTAATAAAACATACATTCCTGATATTAATCAGAATATCCTAAGTTTTTTAGGAAACAATACAGATGAACATAGGGGAAGGGAAAAAAAAGAGGGAGGCAAACTATAAAATATTCTTAATTATAGAGAAAAACTGAGGGTTGCTGGAGGGGATGGGTATTATATGTAAGTGATGAATCACTAAATTCTACTCCTGAAACTAATATTACACTACATATTAACTAACTAGGATTTAAGGAAAAACTTGAAACAGAAAAAAAAATAAAGAAAATTCAAAATTCTAACCTTTATTATTCATATTTTATTTCTTATTTAATACATCATCATTCTTGAAATTAAGTGTTTTCACAAATTATAAAGGTTAAAATTGGGAATACTCATGTAGCATATAGATTCATGAGAGTCCTATGTCACACCAGTACCAAAAGTATGTTAGAATATAAGAGACATACATGAATGTTTAAAGAAAGTTATAACATATATCTTTATTTTTCACAAATGAGACCTGCATATGAAAAACCATGGTAAAATCCTGAATTACAAATCATTTAAGGCAAGTGTGACTTTATAGTTTACTGTGGGATTCACACTTTCTCTAGTGAACTTTCTATTGCATGGAAAGGTTTTATAGATTAGCCATGACCTAATGGGGATTCTAAAACCACAGTCTCCTGGGTGGGACATGTGTGACATTCTTCCAGGAATCTCCCAACTATCTTAATGTTAATACGTTGCTAGAGGGGAAAACAACTTTAACTTGACAATGGCAAGGCCTCAGGTATCTTGTAGGCTGGTCCTTTTAGCATATGGAAGTTCTTTTGAAACCTCCCTTTTCCTTACTTCCCCCAACTCCTGAGTATATAATCACCACTCCTCAAGACCCTGCAGCAGCAGCTCTTTCTGCCCACAGGCCCTGTCCCTATGCTTTAATAAACCACCATTCTGCACCAAAATAAATAAACAAATAAACAAATAAATAACCACAGAATCTAATATTTAATAACAATCAGACTAAATTAATGTGATTTGTATATGTTCCAGGATATTAATTACAAAATGAGAGGCATTATTTTTCAGTATCAAATATTAAAAGTGTGAAAGTGAAATGTCTGTAATTTTATGTTAGACCCTTTCTTTCCAGAGTATTTTATTAGGAAGGCTGGGTGGTATAGATAAATTTGGAAGGCTTAAAATCCTGTGTTCTCATTTTGTTTTTTTGTTTTTTTTTAAATTTTTTTTATTGTAATGTTAATCCCCATACATTACATCATTAGTTTTAGATGTAGTGTTCCATGACTCATTGTTTGTGCATAACACCCAGTGCTCCATGCAGAATGTGCCCTCCTCAATACCCATCACCAGGCTAACCCATCCTCCCATCCCCCTCCCCTCTAGAACCCTCAGTTTGTTTTTCAGAGTCCATCGTCTCTCATGGTTCCTCTACCCCTCCGATTTCCCCCCCTTAATTCTTCCCCTCCTGCTATCTTCTTTTTTTTTTCTTAACATATATTCCATTATTTGTTTCAGAGGTACAGATCTGAGATTCAACAGTCTTGCACAATTCATAGCGCTTACCAGAGCACATACCCTCCCCAGTGTCTATCACCCAGTCACCCCATCCCTCCCACCCCACCCCCCACTCCAGCAACCC
>NC_138372.1:54559334-54628680 GCF_054177405.1 Leptonychotes weddellii
CCAGAATGTAACCATATGTAAATATGATCAGGCTGGTATATAGATCAGTGCCACACACTAGATTTTGGGTGTATTTTGGTCTGTTAGAAGAAAGTGCCTCCCAAAATTTTAAAGAAAGAAAAACTTATATGTATACAAAAATAAGGGTTGATATGATGAAGGGACGGAATATGACTGTAAAGATGGAAATTATAAAAAATTTTTTAAAGGAATTGATAAGAAGTTGTTTGAAAAAAGCAAGAAGAGGATTTAAAAAAAAATGGCAGAGAATGTGATCAGGCAGGGGAGTAGAAAAAAACCATACACTAGAGATTTAGGGTATATTTTGATCTGTTAGAAGAAACTATCTCAAAATTTTAAAGAGAGAACAACTTATATATATATATATATGCCAAAACTATGGGTAACTACTATGAAGGGATAGAATATGACTCTAAAAATGAAAAATAAAAATGTTTTTTTAAAAAAGGGATTGATGACATGTTGGTTGAAAAAGGGAAAAAGAAAAATTCAAAAAAAAAAAAAGTTAAAAAAATTTAACTTTTAAAGACTAAAGAATCATGGTAAAAAAAGCCATGGATTGTATGTGCAGTATTCCCCTAGCGCTGGAGTTCTGCCGTTCTCATTGATCGGTAAACTTGGTCTTGGCTGGCTGTTCTCGCTGATCTTCTGGGGGAGGGGCCTGTTGCCGTGGTTCCCAAATCTCTTTGCCGGAGGTGGAATTGCCCCGCCCTTGCCCGGTCCAGGCTAAGTAATCTGCTCAGGTTTGCTCTCAGGAGCTTTTGTTCCCTGCAAGCTTGCGGTACAGCTTTGGAGGCGGAGAGTGAAAATGGCGGCCTCCCAATCTCCGCCCCGGAGGAGCCGAGAACTCGGGGCCCCGCTCCTCAGTGAGCCCCCAGAGAAAAGCCGTCAGTCACTCCCATCTCCCCGGTCTCCGGCCACACTCCGTGCTCACCTGGCCTGTGACCGAGCGTTTCTATCTGTGGCACCTGACTCGGTGTGGAGTCTCCAAACCCAGCAGATCCCTGCGGTGCGTTCCCACGGCGCTCCTCCCGGGGGAGGGAGGGGAGTCTCCCCAGATCTTCCACTTGTTAGGTCCCTGCTGGAGGAGCAGGGGCCCGACTGTGCCGCGGATCACAGTTTATGGCAACCCCGAGCTGAGAGCCTGCGCCTGGGCTCCGTCTCTGCAGCCGGCTTCCCTGCTCTGATACCTGGGAGCTCTGCCACACTCAGGCACCCCCAGTCTTTCTGTGACCCCGAGGGTCCTGAGACCACACTGTCCCGCGAGGGTTCCACCCCCCGCTTAGCCACCGGAGTGACGTCCCTCAGCGGAGCAGACTTCTAAAAGTTCCAATTTTGTGCTCCGCGGCTCTATCACTTGCCTGAAGCGGCGGACCGAGGCCCCTCCCCCGCCATCTATCCTCCCGAATATCACCTCGGATTCACTTCTCCGCACGTCCTACCTTCCAGAAAGTGGTCGCTTTTCTGTTCAGAGAGTTATAGCTCTTCTTTTCTTCGATCTCCTGTTGAGTTCATAGGTGTTAAGAATGGTTTGATCCCTATCCAGCTGAATTCCTGAGAGGAGACAAAATCCAGGTCTCCTACTCCTCCACCATCTTGCTCCACCCCCCTCCTCATTTTGGTTTTGATAAACAGTAGTCACATGGCCTCAGGCAAGTTACATACAAATAATACATATATGCAATGATAACTTCCTTATGTAGAGTTGTATGCATTACATGAGATAATTTAGTAAAGTTCCTGTACAGCACCTGTCACGAAATAGGTGCTCAATAATTATTTCCTTCTCCCTCTCCCACCATATTTCATTTCTTGTCTTACTAACTATAGTATAGTTAGGGTTTTTTAAAGATTTATTGATTTCTGAGTGAGAGTGAGAGAGAGAGAGAGAGAGAGTGCGTGCATGAGTTGTGGGGGGACAGAGGGAGAGGGAGAAAATCTCAAGCTGACTCCCACTGAGCCATGAGCCCAAATGCAGAGCAGTATGTCATGACCCATGAGACCTGAGCTAAAACCAAGAGTCAGATGCTCAACCCACTGAGCCACCCAGGCACTCCTAGTTTTTATTTATGATTTAAATGTCTGATAATCTGAGGCACCTGGGTGGCTCAGTCAGTTAAGTGTCTGGCTTTGGCCCAGGTCATAATCCCAGGGTCCCGGAATCTAGCCCTGCATCCAGCTCCCTAATGGGTGGGGAGCCTGCTTCTCTGTCTCCTGCTCTCCCTGCTTTTGCCCCCCACCAAAATAAATAAAATATATTTTTTTTAAAGTGTCTGGTAATATGTACTTGGTTAATTTCCACCAGTTGCTCTGACAAATGACAAATGTCAAATCCTACCTTTGTCATGCAACCCATTCAGTAAGGATACTATGAGGAATCCCTTACATTTTCCACTTTCCTCCTTCATCAGTCAATAGCTATTTCTTTAGCACTGTGGCAAATATTAACAATGTTAAGATACGGTCCCTGCCCTTAAGAAGCTCAGACTCCAATAGGGGAGACATGAAAACAATTAAAATATAATTGGATAAATGACCATTTAAGCACATGCCAAATTCTAAAAACCCCTTAATTTTACTTAATTTTACAGATACCATGCTAAGTATCCATACCAAATTGGTTCAGTAAATATTTGCTTATTACCTGCCATGTGTTAGGCTGATAGAATTTAAAAAAAACAGTCTCTACAAGGACATGAAGTTTCAGGGACCATAAAGAAAGTCGAGCAGTACCTGGGAATGTCAGTCCTCCCGAGGCACTGATGTCACCTTCCAGCAACATGACTTAGGATACAGACCTTTATATCCTACAGTCCTCATTCCTTCAATGATGCAATCTCATTGCATTTCATCTGGAATAATCATTTATGGCTTTAGTATTTTCTCCTCAGTCTCTTCATAAAGAGCCTCATGCTGGTACAGTCCAGCAAGGTACTTGTCTTCTCAAAATTTAAACAAAACACAGAGTGAATAAGAGAGGGTTTTAAAGTACTGAAAATGGCTGAGATAAACCTGTGGTGCGGAAGAACTATTCAGTGGAGCTTAGTGACCAGATTGAGCTTTAGACAAAAAAAAGACACTTTGCAGTAAAATACATTTCCTGACAGGTCTACATTGCATTCTCCCTCCTAACAATGTTATGAGCTTCACTTCCCACATTACGAAGTCTTCCAAACTGTTGAGAGAAATCTTAATTCACATGAACTTTCAGGTCTAAGAAATGGCTTTTTCAGGAATAATTACCCTATATCTCAACTAAGAAAAAAGGTAAATAAAAAATTGAAAGATGGTAATGTCAACCAATCACTATTTGGTATGGAAACTTAATTTTGATAATAGAATATATTCCCAGTCTTTGTTCTTTTTCCATGATAATGATCTTTTATCCCTAAATATATCAAGCCACAAATGAAGAGTCAACACTCTGCGCTCAGGAAAATAAGGTTTAATATTCAATAATTAACCATTAAATAATTTTTCCATCAAAATTCTTTCCTAAAATTTATCCTGCAAAAAATTAACTGTTGTATTTATTTTGTTTGTACTTTTATTTGCTTTCTTTGAATTTAGAAAAAAACTTTAGAGATACCTTTTAAGTATTTCAACAGTGATTTTTTTATCATTTTCTTTTTATGCTAATTTGTTGTTCACGTAAATTTCTATTGTTTTGAGTAGCTAAGTACTATTCTAAAATTAAAATCTGTAAAGGCAATCTGAATTGAAGCCATATAACTTTCATTCAATAAAAATTACAAAGTTCCTCAAATACAATAAAAAATATATTAAAGGAGGAAATATTAAAATTAGGAATAGAATTTACCTAAAATTTGCCCTATAGCCTTCCCTTATTTTGTGCTAAAAGGGATACCAAAAAGAGATTTGAATTGACTATTGTATTCAGTAAAATTTTTATTGTTGTTGTATTCAGTAAAATTTTAAAAAAATCTAATGAGAAAAGTCTGACTCCTTCCCTCCATAATCCATATAAATCCTACAACTAAAAATCTGAAATGGAAATTGAACCATGATAATTTTATGAAAGTGTTTGCTTTTTTAATTATAAGAAAATTTCTATAACATGGTATCTTGATTGGAAATTAGATCATATCTGTTGTTATACTTACAAAATTATCATGAATATAACTCGAGAAATGATGACTTCTCTTGCTCGTTTTAATGTTAGGAAAAAACTGAGTCTGAGAGATTATGTGAATTACTTATATTCAAATAACAAATATTCAGATAGGGCCACAACCCAGGTCTCCAGATACCTGATTTTCCCTTTCTACTGAAGTTATAAGTAGGTTAATTCAACATGATTTAATTTTATGTGAGACTACATATATATATATATATACACACACACACACATACACACATGTTTATTTATTTGTTTTGAACTCTGAGAATGTGGACCAACTGTTCATGCTCTACAAAATACATGAAAGAGAGACTACAAATACTTTTCTTCTTACACACTAAGTGGCCAAGGGCTAGAGAGTGCGTAGACATGTTAAGTTTGTGAAGCTGTGCCTTGGTTAGAATCAGTAGGCAATATCTGCACAACTACATAAAGTAGAGTGATGTGTATGTTGCAGATACTCTAAACCCTTGAACCATTTTTTTCTTGAGCTTCTATTTTAAATTAAAATAAAAATTGTATTTTTAGAAACCACCTAAATTAAAAATTACTTTTATAATAAATGAAGGAAAACAAAAATGACAGCACAGATCTAATGGGACTTCAGGTTTTATATAAATTAATACTTGTATAGTGCTATTGAATCAACAAATAAGTAATAAGTATGGGTATAAACCCTAAAGCAACAAAATAAATCTATGTAATGCATATTATTAAACACTCTGTGAAATAGGTTTTTAACCACAATTTATAATTAAAAATATGTAATATCATGTTTTACCTTTCCAAATTTTGTAGGCCTTTATATAAGATAAAGAAAAAAGATAACAAGGGGGAGTTAAATACAAATTTAGTGGATCCTCATATTCCTCTATTTCTAGATCATTCAAAATAAAGCAAGTTCAAAATAGAGACTGTAAAGCATAGGGGTGGTAAGAATGGAAATTTTTGAGTTAGATTTGCATTTTAACTCTGTCACTGGACTGTGAATGAGGACACATTACCTTGCCTCATTTTTTCTCAATTTCGCTGTTAATGTGTTTAATAATAATACCTACGTGAGAGAGAGACATTGTGAGAGTTTAATAAGATGATATGAAATGGAAAATCCTTAGAACAATACTTGGCATATACTAAGCATTTAACACACATTGGTTATTATGTAAAGAACAATATTTTTATCTTTGGTGAACTCTTATAGTTAGGGCTTATTTTTATTTTTAGTATTATTATTTTTATTTCCATCCCCAAATTAAAGGAGAATGGGAGGGGTAATGATCTGGTTTATAATTTAAAACATTAATATCAAGGTGATGACAAATAAAATAATGGTAACTTATGGTGTCATCATCATACAATATAATTGATGCTAAATTATTATTCTTGATAGGCCATGCATTTATTGTTTAAAGTGAATTACAACTTAAATAATTATCCTCTTGACTATTATTCCTTTAAAAACAAGAAGTTTCTACATGTTTCTGGTTGCAGTATAATGAATTGAGGTACTAAAATTTGTTCCATAATGGGAAAAAATTAAAGTACAAAGCACTGATTAACAGTCAAATACCACAAATGTAATAGATTTTAAATATAAATATATGCATATGCATGTATATATTTCACTTTATTTTCACAATTAGATATTAAGTACCATGATGGCAGAGATCAGATCTGTCCAGTTTCTAGCTTTAGTGCTCAAGGACACATAGTTACTTAGTAAATATCTCTTGACTGATTTTAGGTCGGTATGACAAGTAAGAGCTTTCATTCATTGACTCACCAGCTCTTTATTGAACCTTTGTTGGGTTTACTAGTTTCTACTACCATGAGCTAATAATTTGCTCATGATACTGTATATAAAATATAATCAGCTTAATAATAATTGCTAACACTTATCAGGTACTTATATGCCAGACTGTCTTAATAGATTATAAACGTATTATTTAATTTAATCCCCACCAAAAAGCTATGAAATACTTTATTTCCATTTTTCCGGTGAAAATAAATCAAAGCACACATAGGCTAATTGTATTGCCCAAGGTTACTAAATTAGTAAATGATAAAGCTGAGATTCAAACTCTTGTCTCATTCTTGCATCTGCCCTACATGACTATAGCATACACCGGAAGGGGGCACTAACTCTGCCTGGAGGCAAATGAAATTTTTATGTAAATATTCCTATAGCATATTGTTATTAATTTTCCAGGGTATGTTATGCTTCTATAAAGTAAGATAATATATTTCTAGAAAGACAAAAGACAGCTTTATATTAATAATGTATTTGAAAACCATTATGTAATATGATTGCCAAAAGTAATGTTAATTAAATCATATTAATCTTGCCATTATAACTGATAAATGTATTAAGATATAAATTAAGGATACATTAAAAATGAATAAGTAAAATTTTCCTTTTTCATTATTTATATATCTTAAAATAATTTTCAATAACATGTTCTATATCTATTTAAGTATGACAGATTATATTTACAATTATATAGAATGCTTTAATTGTATTAATCAAGATAGATCATATAAATCAAATCAAATCATTTGTACACCAAAAAGTTACACTTCTAGCCTCAGTTAAAATCACTGAACCTATCCTTACAAACACTAAACTGAAAAGAGTTACTTTAATTCTTTAGAAGGATAAATCTCTTAGATAAGTGTATGGATAAACTTTAATTTAGTGGGAAAAAATAGTATCTATATCATATGGTGGTTATGAGGATGAAATAATAAATAATCTGGAATTTCAGGAATGGTGTATGTGCCTGTTTTCACCATTGGACTTTGAAGCAGAGTCTTATAGTTACATTCCCATGTTACTATCCAGGCATTTTTGATACTAGGTACATTTCTTAAGCAAATTTTAAAAAGATATTTTCCTTATAAGTAATACATAAACAAAAAACACAATTTGACTATAATTAAATGATGTAGAAAAATGAGATCTGTTATAATATGTGTAAATTTACTGAATAACATACACTATAATTATTACCTCTCATTATCTAATTATATGCATTAAGAATCACAAATATTGCATTACTGATAGTGCTGTTTATGCCAATTCAAATTATTTCTAAAAATAAGTATATTAATTTCTGTATGTTGGAAGTCTGGATAAATACCATTGTGCTATTAGTATATTCTTGATCAGGTTTTTTAATTTAAATTTGAATTGGAAATTAAATTCTCTTTGTTTTAGGTTAATAGGAGATTTATAGAGAAAGCCAGATTTATCCTTTCAGATTTATCTAAGTATAGCATCTTAATCTGATTTTCCAGTACACCATATTTAGTCCTTGATCCCAAGTTAATTCTATGTGTCATTAATAATTTACTTTATTCAACGTTCTTGTTTTGTTTTGTTTTCGTAATATGTGATAGAGAACTTTTCTTTCCATATATATGTGAAATCCTTATTTATTCACATTCAAAGTATATATTCCAGGATGCAAGAGAGGATTACTGCATCTAGGCTGCTACAAATGCCTTAGTTTTATTGGTTATTAATTTTAAGATGTACACCTTTTAGATCGTTCTCTCTCTGACATAACCCATCTTATTTTCACTATCCAAGAGATTGAGAAATTTTAGATCTGTTAGATTTTGTAAACCTGTTCTATCTATTTCACATAGCATGACACATGATTCAGAAGTTTTCTGCCCAAAAATATGGAATCATACACATTTTCAATTTTGCTTAATGCACACACACACACACACACACATATGCATGAAAGAAAAACACTGTTTGTCTATGCATCTTCCATCACAATGCCAAAGTTACCAGCTGGGAATTGTAAATACAGTCAATTCGTATTATTCGCAGTAGTTATATTCTATTAAGTTGCTGCAACCACTGAATCAGCAAATACTGAACAATTGCTCTTAGGGGAAATACAACATTAGATTCCTGGGAGATGTTAGTCACAATATTTTCATCACCTAATCAATATATAACGTTGTTTTGTATGGGTTTCTGTTTAAAGATCCTTTAACATTTTAAGACGTTGACACTCACGGCCTTAACTAGAGTTAAGGCTTCATTAACTCATTGACCTCACAGCCAACAGCACTATAACTCATGCCTGAATGAAACTTAGCTAACACGTATATTTCTCCATAAGACACATCATAGCATTTTGTACTCAGGAACAGAAGACAGTACTTTAGCATTATGGTTGGGGGCCATTTTAAACAGTGAAATCATAAACAAAAAGCAAGAAGAAAAAAAAAAAGGTGAAAACTGTGGCCCTAAATAGACTGCAAAAAGGATACTTGTTTACATTACAGTATGAGGGCAGAAACAAGAAGAGCATCACCTTGTTTGACCTCACATGGGAATGGTCACATTTCATTTTAAGAAAACTGCTAAGTAAGGGCACCCGGGTGGCTCAGTCAGTTAAACATCCAACTCTTGATTTCGCCTCAGGTCATGATCTCAGTGTTGTGAAATCAAGCCCCACTGTTGGCCCTGTGCTACCTGCTTGGGATTCTCTCTCTCGGCCCCTTCCCCACCCATAAATAAAAATAAATAAATAAATAAATAGATAGATAGATAAACAGATAGATTGCTAAGTAAATATTACATTAATCTAAAAGCAACTCTAAATTCTAGACTTCTAATATATATAATTAAGTTTTGTAACCTAACGCTCTCAACCTAAGTATCAAAAATTATTCACATAAAATTCTATGTTATAAAACATTAAACCCTAAGTGGGGATAAATTAATACATCATACAAATTAAATACAAGTTTTAAAACAAGAAATCAAAATATTATTTACTACCTTACTAATATTCTTACCAGTATGTGTCATAAAGTGCTTGTTCCCTTGAAATATTTAAATTTCATTTTTACAATTTGAATTATAATTATCTTATCATAGAAAGTGCTTTATCCCATTCAGTAAAATCAAATTGATTTTATCTGTCCATTGCCTGTTTGCAATAACCTAAACTAATACCTCTTCCAGTCTTATGCTCTTTCTTTCCATCAGTTGCTTTTCTAAAATATAATCTGATGCTTGAAACAATTCACAACCAACAAAATAAAACTCAAGCTATCACCAGTCTTAAAAATCTCCTTATGATCGTGTCCTTGTCTAGTTCTCAAGCCTCACCTCCTGCCATGCTTCCTCTACACATTATGGCCTAACAAGAACATAGTAACTTTAATTCACCCCAAATCATGCTATTGTTTTATATCTCTATACTTTGCATGCCTATCTTAGAATTCCTTTTTCTTTAGCTTGCCTAAAGAACGCTTACTTAACAATCAGCTCAAGCACTGCCTTCTCTATGAAACTTTGCCTGATTGCCTTGAGAAATACGTGGATCATTTTTCACTTTGGAACTTTTCACATCCATTTGTAGTTGCCTTTATCATATAGGAGTAGGTTTCCAAAAGACTTAGAATGCCATTATTTATTAATATTCTTTATTTTGTATTATTTATTTTATAATCCAAATACTAGCACAGTACTCATCAATAGATGATCAATGAATGTGTGCTGAGTGACAAAATGAAATTAAAAGGACTCTTTCTACATTCACTGCCAGTTTGGTTTAATACACAACACAACAGTAGTGTGAGTGCCAACACAATAAAGATACATTAGTAATAACAGAAAATAGGGAAATATTTTCATTATATATATTGGCAAAACTCAGATTAAAAGTATTAAGCATTTGATGAGAATTTCATCAAATATCCCTAAAGTGAACTATCTCAATTTTTATCTTTTGTCTTAGATTTACAAACTATCTACTTTCAAAAGACTTGATACATTGTGTAAGAGCAGAAATGAAATGCAATAAAATATAGGGCAGATAACAGCTAACAAAGAATGCTTTTTTCAGCTGGGCACTCTTCTAAGTACTTTATTTATATTGATTCATTTAATCCTCACGGCATGAAATGATATAGGTGTTAATTTCTTCATCTCCACTATTAAAAAAAAAAAAGATGAAGATATAGAAAAAAAAAAATTAACAAAACACTTGTCCCAGATTACTCATTCAGTGGGTTCAGGAGCCAGATACAAACTGACTAGTCCCACTTCAGAGCTCTTGATCTTAGTCACTACTCCATACCCCCTCTGCCTCCGGTGAGAGAAAGATGCAGCAGATGTCACTAGACCCTTTTTTTTTTTTTAAAGATTTTATTTATTTATTTGAGAGAGAGAGAGAGCACGAGAGGGGGGAGGGTCAGAGGGAGAAGCAGACTCCCTGCCGAGCAGGGAGCCCGACGCAGGACTCGATCCCGGGACTCCAGGATCATGACCTGAGCCGAAGGCAGTCGCTCAACCAACTGAGCCACCCAGGCGCCCGTCACTACACCCTTGATATGAAATAACAGCTAGACTTGAACATTACATTATAGTCTACATTGTCTTTGACTCTTTGCAAATACAAATAATTTTTGATTACTGAGATCTTACTCTAGACCAAGTACTTTGCATATTTTTCTATAAGACAGTTCTATGAAGTAGCATTTTAGTGCCTGGCCATGTAGTAGTATTGTAATAAATATTCTTTGTTGACTAACTGGATGAGATAGGGTACTGAGAGTATTTTTAGTAATTATTTTATTTTTGAGAAAAGAGAGTTAGCAAGTTTAGGTAACTTGCTCATTGTCAAACAGTAAGAGACTGAGTGGGGATAGAAATTTGGGTGTTTCCAAAACATAACACCTTATTAGGTGTAAAAGTTACACATTAAACTGAGTTTCAGTGAATGTTTATATTTCTGTAGGTAATTAAGCTCAAAAACCCTAAATGCTTTGAATTCCGATATTCTAATTTACTATGAGGAATACAGTTTGAAGTATGTGAAGGAAGGAAAAGAGAGCACACCTATTAAACCCTCTCTCAAATATCCATTCACTTCTTCAACAGATGTCTACTGCATGTTTTGTATCAGATGCCTAAGTGCCCAAAATACAGCAGCAAAGAAATCAAACACAATTCCTTCCCTCATGAGTTTATATCCTACATCCAACAGTAAACAAATAATTATAAAAATATAGTATACCAAGTGATGATAAGCACTGGTCAGAAAAGCCTAAGATGACCTTTGATTAGAAACCAAAATAAAGTAAGGAAGCAAGCCATGTGTTTGACTAAGGAAACAATGTTTCAAAAATTAAGTAACACGTGCAAAGGTCCTGAGGCAGGGGCATGATTGAGATAGCAAAAATAAGACAAAGAGCAGTAGGAGCTGAAATCAAAGAAACTGTGGGCAGTCAGATTATAAAGGGCCTTGTCAGCAATTTGATGGTCTTTGGATTTTACTTCTGATGACATGGGAAGTAACTAGAAGATTATGAGCAGAAGGCTGACATTTTCTGACTTAAGCATTTAAGAAGAATTGTTCAACATTTTACTGCTGTGTTGAGAAAAGACTTGTTAGAGGGCCAGAGGAGGGGAGCAGTAGCAAGAAAAACAGTTAGGAAACAGATATTAGAGGTCCTAAGCAAATATAGACACCTGCCGAAAGCATTATCATTGTACAGTCTACACAAAATTTGCTTTTCTCTTGCTCTTCTATTTAACAAGTGTAAGTCTTTTACAGGCATATCTTCAAAATCATTTGCCCTATAATGAACTGTAAAATTTTTCATCCCATGTATTCATTGTTAATAAAATCTTTGGCTAAACACTGAAAAAGACAGGCAGCAGGACATGGTGCAAAAATTTATAAACTCTGCAGCCAAACATGGAAGAATGCAATCTCTTCTACTTCCTAATTCTATTTATGTCATTAAATTAATTTACTCCTCTTGTCTTTGCTCTATAAATCTACAAAATATGCATAGTCCATTTATAAATTTAATTGAAATAAGAGTAATTGAAAGTTTACTTAGGGGCTAAGCCCCATGCTAGATGTCTACTGCATGTTTTGTATCAGAGCCTAAGTGCCCGAAATACAGCAGCAAAGAAATCAAACACAATTCCTTCCCTCATAAGTTTATATCCTACAGTTTACTTAGAGGCTAGGCCCTATGCTAGATGTTGAGTGCTAGGTATTGAGTGTATATTGATAACCAAACACATGGTGCTTGCTCAATAGAAACCTAATGGCTGAGGCTGGCATTAGGTAAATATTCACACAAATAAATTAAACAAACATATGTATAATTTAAAATGTGATAAATAGATGAAAAATACACAAAATTTCTTGAGAGAAGAAAACTAAGAATTATAATTAATGATAATATTAATAATGCCCATTGAATGTTTTATAGAGTACTGATCTAAAACATTTATGCTTCGTGGATGGAACCAAGTATTTGATATAACAGTCAAAGAGCTTGCTGTTACTAGAAAGCTTATATTGTTCCTGACTCTATACTTAAAAATAAAAAAAAAGGAATAAATAAAAGTTCCTAATAAGTGTCTCAGAAATTTTCATCTTCCCAAGGAAAGCACATGAGAATGTTTATATAGCAATAAGAAATTTTAGTGACTTTAAGCAATTTTTTATTTTAAAGTATCCATGTATTATTTGTAAAATATTTAATGGGCTTTCTTAAAAATATTCCTGAGAAATCATTGTTAAAATTTCTTTGGACAAAAAAAAAAAAAAAAAAATCTGTTCAATAAATGAATGAGTGACTGGTCTATTATTTAAACTCATCATGGAAGATTCATTGATTAGATAGTGACTCTGTTAATAGAAGAACTAGAATCATATTTCAAACACATATCAAATATATAATATACATTATATGTTGTAGATTATATGTTGCATATATCATACCAAAGAATATTTTATCTTAAATATTGCATATTACATATATATAAAATTCCCTTCCTGTGCTGTGATGTTACTCTTGACTATTTATTCAAGGCATAAATGCATAAACACAGGAAATAAACTCACAGAAAGGAATTTTTATTTTTCTTCCTAAAAGAATTAAGCTATTTTTTTGTCTTAAAAGATTAACCTATTAGGGCAAAAAGAGCCAGAAATCAGTTTCTATTTAATATACATTTATTATATATAATTATGTATAGATTATATATGGGTTTTGTGTTAACATATCTTTTATAGATTACTTTTAGACATTTTGAATAATATGCAGAACTATATTAACTGTATGTAACAGATAAGTTATTGTTATTTTAATAAGTCATACTTTTCTATACTGATTAAATAATATTTTTATTGAAACACTAAAAAATCGAAACTTCTGAGCAGAATATTGTTGGTGTTTAGTCATATTCATAAGATTACTATTCAAATGCATTAATTTTTAGAAATATGTAAAATGTAAAGACTTTCTGTAGATGAAATACTAAATATGATGACAAATATAAATAAGAAAAAATTGGTAAGACTCAGTTCATATTCAAATTTCTTCAAGTTCTTTGAAATACATGTATACACACCTGTTTGTAGGAATCAAGATCCATACAAGCTTATATACTGTATCTGTTGATAATATCCAATAATTTTATTTAAAACTATAAAAATTATCTTCATCTGCCCCTTTTCATTCCATTAGCAACATTATTCTGGCTTTGTCTCTTCAGACAAGGAAACAAAAGCAAATATAAACCATTGGGACTACATCAAACTAAAAAGCTTTTGCATCAATAAAACAAAAAGGCATTCTACTGAACGGGAGAAGATATTTGCAAATGACATATCCAATAAGGGGTTAATATCCAAAATATAAAAGGAACTCATAAAACTCAGCAGCAAAACAAACAAAAAACAAAAATAAGCAATATAATTAAAAAATGGGCGGAGGACCTGAATAGACATTTTTCCAAAGAAGAAATACAGATGACCACAAGACACATGAAAAGATGCTCAATATTGCTCATCATCAGGGAATCGCAAATCAAAACCACTGAGCTATCACCTCACACTTGTCAGAATGGCTGGTATCAAAAAGATAAAAATTAGTAAGTGTTGGTGAGGATATGGAAAAAAGATATCCCTTGTGCACTGTTGGTAGGAATATAAATTGGTGTAGCCACTATGGAAAACAGTATGGAGGTTCCTCAAAAAATTAAAAATAGACATACCATATAATCCAGTAATTCCATTAGTGGGTTTTTACCCAAAGAAAATGAAAACTTGAAAGAAGAAAGAAAAAGAAAGAAAGAAAGAAAGAAAGAAAGAAAGAAAGAAAGAAAGAAAGAAAGGAAAAAGAAAGGAAGGAAGGAAGGAAGGAAGGAAGGAAAGAAAGAAAGAAAGAAAGAAGGAAAGAAAGAAAGAAAGAAAGAAAGAAAGAAAGAAAGAAAGAAAGAAAGAAAGAAAGAATTTGAAAAAATATGCACCCCGATGTTTATTACAGCATTACTTGCAATAACCAAAATATGGAAGCAACCTAAATACTCATCAACAGATAAATGGATAAAGATGTGGTATATTTACAAAGGAATATTACTCAGCCATAAAAAAAAAAGAATAAAATCTTACCATTCGTGACAACATGGATGTACCTAAAGGGTATTATGTTGAGTGAAATAAGTCAGAATGAGAAAGACAAGTATCTTATCATTGCACTTATATGTGGAATCTTAAAAACAAAATAAAATGAACCAACAAAGAAACAGAAACAGACGCATAAACACAGTGAACAAACTGGTGGTTGCCTGAGGGAAGAGGGGTAGGAAGATGGATGAAATAGGTGAAGGAAATTAAGAGCAACAAACTTCCCATTATAAAATAAATAAGTCATGAGAAGGAAAAGTATACCATAGGGAATATAGTCAATAATATTGTAATAATGTTGCATGGTGGCATATGGTAACTACACTTATTAAGGTGAACACTGCATAATGTATTGAATTGTTGACTTACTATGTTGTATACCTGAAACTAATATAACATTGTATGATGACTATACTTCAGTTAAAAAAAGTTACCTTTGCTTGCCCCTTTTCAGGCCATTTGGGAAATCTACATTAATATCAGAGATGAGGGGTGCCTGGGTGCCTGGGTGGCTCAGTTGGTTAAACATCTGCCTTTGGCTCGGGTCATGATCTCAGGGTCCTGGGATGAAGCCCTGCATCAGGGTCCCCACTCATCAGGGAGTCTGCTTCTCCCTCTCCCTCTGCCCCCCCCCCCGCCCCCCGGTGCATGCTCTCTCTCAAATAAATAAATAAATAAATAAATAAAATCTTTAAAAATATATTAGAGATGATAAAAACTTGCATTTTACTACCTATATTCATTAATTTTATATGTCAGTTTGGCTAGGCTATGGTGCCCAGCTGTTTGATCAAACAGCAGTATGGATTTTCCTGTGAAGGCACTTTTCAGGTGTGATTAACATTTAAATAAGTAGACTTTGAGGAAAGCAGATTATCCTCCATAATTTGGGTGGGTCTCGTCCAATCTGTTGAAGGCATCGGGAGCAAAGATTGAGGTTTCTCAAAGAAGAAAGAATTCTCCTCAAGACTGTAACATATAAACCCTACCTAAGTCTCCAGTCCACCAGCATGCACTACAAATTTCTGACTTGCCAACCCTCACAGCTCCTTAAGAGTATTCCTTAAAATAAATCAATCTGTCTCTCTCAAGAGATACATACATACATACACACACAGGAAATACACACATATAGGCTATATACATAGATTCTATTTCTCTGTAGAACCCTGACTAATTCACTACCTTTGAACTGTAACTAATTACTTTTCCCTCTAATTAGTAAGAAGAAAATTATTTTTAGTCTTTACATATACATGCATATTATGACATTCAGACAAAAGGGAAATGATAATTTGTTAGAAAAAAAATGACTGTTTAGAATTGTAGCTGCTATTTTGTTTAATTAGGGACAATGAAATACAAGCCCCTACCTTCAAATAATAATCAAATCTAAAAGAAATATGGAAAACAAGTAAATGAAGACTATTTTCTCGTTTGCCATTGTGTCTAAAGATACAACTTACATAGCATAAAATATTCTCTAGTAATCTTAGAATCCTGTAGTATCTTTATACATTAGAGAGCTTTAATAAGAGAATGATATATTTAACTGTGAAATTCTTTTCTTTTGTCCATTTTTATCAGAACTTTTATAGTGATTACACGTACTCTTTTTGACATAGTTAAAGTCTCAGCCACCAAAATATATTCAAAGCAAAAATGGAAACCAAGAAGAATGTGATTCTCTCTGCCAACAGCAATCTGCATGCAATAGGGCCATATCTATACAGCTTCAACAGCTCACTCCCACTGGGAAATTGCAACCTCCCCATTATGGAGATAGCATTATTTTTCAAGATGATCTGCTCCATGTACTGCTACCCAGCATGCTATCCATAACTCTCCAGATAAATTGAAGGGACTGAAAGATTTATGAACTCATGAATTCTTTTCTTGTAGGGAACCCCAGCCGAATTCACCAGAGGATTTCTTATACTTATGTGAGATCCTCTGGCAAAATAGAAAATGTGTGGAAAGAGTAATGGGACCTTAAAATTGACTCCTACTTACTAGAAATTCTCTTGTGAATATGTATAAGAAAGAGAAGACTAAGACCATATTATATCTTGATAGGTTGTACTTTATCTTTAAAAAGGCAATATATTATGTTTTCCTGACCACTGTAACTTTTCTTTATAAGTTTTACATTGATTTTTTGAAGCAAAGGATTATTTTAAACGAAAGAAGTTTTATGCATTATGTAGATCTTATTCTTTCTATGGATTATACTTGTCATAAATATTAGTTAGCAATCTATTGATAGATAAAAATAGATTAATAGGTAATTAATAGATAATAATCACAAAATATTTACTTCACAAAAGGATATATATTCAAAAAGACACAAAAGTAAAGGACAAAGAAAAAGGACAAAGACAAATACACACTATTTTGAGAGATTTAATTATATCTTTAAAATGAAATAATTTTCTTACAATATTTCTTCAAAACTGTTTTCCTTTGTATTGAAAAATACAATCCAGTTGAAATTAGTAAATTATTCCTCAAAAAGATGATTGATCAGAGATGAGAGTTTTATTTAGAAAAATCTTAGCACGGTATTTTGTAGATAACATAGTACTTTGGATACAAATAATTAAGTATAAAAGCACATTTTTCTCATTAACCACATTTTATTTGAATCTTCCCAGAGGTTTTTTTTGTGGATTTTTACATAAAAATGTATACAATTTAACCCCTTAGGGATTTGTCTAAGGAAGGCAATTAATTTGTTCAAGAATTTTATTACCACTGTGGTTTTATGTCAAGTTCCTCTCAGGGCTCAAAAACCATTTTCAACATTAATGTACCAAATCCTAGCACCCCGACTTGGGTTTAACAAACTCAAATCTCACTTAGCAATTCTAGTACATGTCTGTAACACATTTGTTGATATCTCCCCTTCAATAACTAAGTTCTGTAACTTAGTAGTTCCTATATGGAATGGACTCTACAGTTTATGTATTAATTTATCTTTAAAAAATTTGTAGAGAGGGTACGGAATGTGTGTCTGTGTGTGTGCACGAGACAGAGACAGGGAGAATGGTTTTAATATATGGTTTCTTTGGGCACTCCAAATTAATCAGGATGAGCGCTCACTTGAGGGTCTACAGATATAGCTTCCCCATATGATCTATCGTATATGGGTTTTTGGATCTAATAGTATATAATGTAACCTCACACCATCTATTTCAGACCTTTGCTTGTAAATGATCACATTTAGGGCAAAGTGAAAACTCTCTAAGTTTAGAATGCATTTTTTTTTTACTTTTTTTCCAAATTTTTATTTAAATTCTAGTTAGTTAACATATAGTGTAATAGTGGTTCCAAGAGTAGAATTTAGTGGTTCATCACTTACATATAATACCCAGTGCTCAACACAAGTGTCCTCCTTAATACCCATCACCCATTTAGCACATCCCCTGCTCACCTCCCCTCCTAGAATGTAATTAAATTGCTAAGAAACAATGAATTGGTGATGCCTAGTCAAGAGGGCTATACATATGCCACTTGGTCTGTTGTTACTGTTGTGCTTGTTTGTGCTTTTAGTTAAACAATATTTTTTACCCCAAACAACAGTTCGATAAGTATAAATACTGGGGATGTTTCATATAGTTGGAAGCACTGATTCTTACTGACCCAAACATGTGGAGGTTTTTCAAATTATCTGATAATGTAGCTTCAGAATTTGTACTGAATTTGTTGGGTAGTTGTTTTTGTTTAAGACATTAGGTTATAATTCTTCACTGCCTCATCCATCATCTCTTCCCTCTTGTCAACAAAGAATCTCTAATAGTTCCATTTTCATTCTCTAATTTGAAAATACTTGAGGAATTGAAAGTTCATGTTAGGATGCTTTGGGGACTCTCTAGGAAATCCTTCCATCTCATTAGGCTACATGCCCAGAAGTTTAGACAGGGAAGTCATACAATGAATTTGAGATCAAGTCACAGAATCAGAATACTTCTATGGAGTGACAATAAGCCTGAAGAGGGATTAAATAATAAATCAGCACTCATCTTCACTTCAATACATTATGCTTTCTGCCATATCTTGGGACAAATCCAAGTACAGATCTTTTTCCATTCAACTACAGAAAAGAGTATGAAGACAGAAAAAGTAAGCTAAGATAAGTGCTATACAGGAAGTATTAAGTGTTCACACAGGAAGAGATAAATACCAGAACATTGTGTTACCAATAGAAATGAAAATGATGTATTTATAACAGATTTCAAAGTCATTTCTAACTGAGTAGATATAAGAAATAAGACAGGAAAAAATTAATCCAATAATACATCTTTAACTGAAATCAACAGCAATATTATTTGAGTTTCAGTATACTGGCAAAAGACTCAATATCAATATCAAGCATAATAAATATGTACTAAATCCATGATATTCAAATGGAAACTTTAGTAAATTGGGACTTGACTCGGATAAGTTGTTGGAAGAAAACGTCATCAGCAAAGACACTAGCTGAAGCTGAAAGGAAAGATTAATTCAACACGAAAGCCTTGAACGACAGACTTTTTAAAACTCCATCATTTTACACATGAATAATTGAAACCTTAAATGGTTACAAATGATTTTCCCAAGACCAGAGAAATGAATTTCCCAAGGCAGAGTTGGATGACATTCTCTAACAGAACCAAGACTAACCCATATTCTCTCTTAACCGAAATTTCATACATACTCCAAAGTCCACCTCAAATCCTACCTCATTTCTATTTCTGTATCACACGTGCTCTCTCTTCTCTGGATTTAAGTATCACGTGTTGTCTTTATATTGCATTTGATATGTAGTACACTGATAACTCCTACATGGGTGTGTTTCTTACAGCTGCAATCAAATGTTCCCTAATGAACAACACTTTTAAAACATTCCTTCAATACCTAGTAAAATTGTATGTATTTAGGAGGCACTCAAAGAATGCTTGCAGCTTGGATGAAATGAATGTAAGAGGAACACTGCTGTCTTTCAAGCCATCAAGTTCTAAAAGCTTTTGTGTTTTCAAAAATGATACCTTAGTTCCCACTTCAAGAAAAACCATTTTATTCAACATATGGTTAAACATGTTTCAAAGCCAGTAAAATGTTCAGACATTTTATATAAAGTGCCTTGTCTTCTTCTTTCCATTAAACCATATTTGTTCTTTTTAAAAAAACACATCTTTCATTTTCTTTTGAGGCAATTTTCCAGAAACTAAATCACCATTCCTACTTCTTTAGATAGCCTCTTGGAAGATTTACATGTCTAACTCTATAGATGTAATTAAATGAATATATTTCTAACTACATTTTAATATATTTTTATGGTTTGGGGTTTTTTTCTCATTATTCACAGGTTTTCTGTTTTTCTCAAATGCTCAGTCTTTCATTCTGTCAGTCTGTCAACTCGGTTTTATCACAATTAGTATGCCCTGAAGTAAAGTTGAAGCCTTATGAAAAATTAATCTGTGATCAAGTCCATATTTGAGTAGAAAGTAGAGGTAAGTAAAATACTCCCCTTCTGTACTAATCCAACACAAACACTATTAACAATAAAATTTTGTTTACTGTTGAAGTAATTGATTTCACTTACAAATGATTTGAATCATAGCACAAATGATAGATAATTCACATCAAGTTTGTGAAAACCAATTATTTTATTTAGAGAAACATGAAATAATAGTTAAGTAGCTGGTACAAATTAAGTATCAAATAGATATTAAATGAATAAATGAATGAAATTATATCGAGAATACAATAAAAAAAACACACCATCTTAAAAATCATCAAAAACAACCTGAAAAGGACACCATCTTAACTTACTTTGAGCATTAATGTACTCTGTTTCATGTATGGTACATAAGTTTCCTTACTTAAGAATGTCTACTATGATGTGTCAAAAATACATATTAATTGTAAAACATTAAACTTTCATGGAAATATAGTAAATATTTCTCATTTTTTCTCCAAATTAAATGATAGCTGAAAATCATACAGAAGAGCAATCTAGAAGTTTGTATATTGAGTTTTATACCATAATTGCACAATAACATGAACTGCAATAAGCAGAGCTAAACCATTTGGCCCACTCATTAATAAAAATAATAGAAATTGGAATCCAATCACTGGGGAACGTATATTTTACAGAACAATGCACAATAACTGTTTTGTTCACACCTAAACTATCACCAAAACATTAAGTCTTTGTAGCTTGCAGTTTAGGTTAACAATTGAATTGTGCATGCATTGCACATACTGAATAGATTTTCACCTTTTCATCTGAAGAGTGTTCACCAGATAATAATTAGTGTCTGCTAAGTGCTCTTCAGACTAACATGATATCATCAAGAAATATCACAAAAGTGTTGACACAATGCTCATCCAGCTGGAGATTCTAAACAAGTCTGTTTTCACTGCCATTTACTGTAAATTTTAACTCTGCACCAGCTGGCCAGATCATTTCTCTTTACCCCACTCATAACAGAAAAGAAGAAGAATGTGCTTTTTGTTTATCTACTTTATCTGGTTTAAATTGATGAGGAGGTAGAAAATATATATTTGAAATTGAAATTGAATTATGAATTATAATTACCTTAATCATGTAACTTCATTACTTTATACATATCAAAGATAATTTGTTTCCTAACATCTATTTCATTACTGCAGTTCACAGAAGGAGAAGAAAATTAATGAGCTAAAATTTATGTAAAAACCAGAATATATATTCTGTGCATAAGTAAATTTTTTAGTTTTATTTACTGTTTTTAATCAAATTTTATTTACCTGATTAGAGAAATAATAGAGCTTAACTCTGAAATTTGAATCTATATTAAAGGATAAGTAAACAAAAATGGAATGTGCATACAAAATCCATGATTTGGAATAGTTAATCGAATATGTTCTAGAGTAGGTCAAACCCTGATTTAAGCCCAAATTAAGTCTGTGGTTTAATTCCTTTACATGTATTTTCTTTAGCTAAACAGCTAATAGCTCATAATAACACTTTACAAGGTTGAGTTAAGTATTGAATGAAAAAATAAATATATGTGTAAGTTGATTTACACAGTTCCTGGCAAATAGTAAGCACTTAATAAAGGGGAGCTGTTACTATCATCACTGTTTTTATAGAAATATTGATACAAATACATATGTGCTGCTATATTAATCTATGTATCCTATATTCTATGTCCCTCCTCCATATATTTTGAGACTTATTTATATTCACATACTTTTTTTCTTTTTAAGTAGCAATTTTTCTCTCAGGAATAAATTGAAAGGTAAAAAGTGGAAGGCAACCTAATATTCACGTCAACAAAACATCTACTGAAATATCTCTTTCTTACTCACTGGTTTGGGGATGCACATCTGTTTTGGGGCCCTATTTTATGTCCTTAGTCCAGAGACGTTAACTGTAATCTGAGGCCACATCAGGTGCCTGGTCATTCTTTCTCTGGAACCAAAGCTGGTGAAGACTAGATATCCTATATTTGTAAAGAATAAAGAATGAAAATCTAAATGTCACTTATTTAGGAATCATTTTCCTAGATAAATCACTGAACTCTTTTTTTCAGAGTGACCATGTTTAAAATTCTCTAATTTAGAAAAAGTTTTTGTCAGTCTTTTATGGTAAAGATGAGGTTAAAAAGTGTGAAGGATCCTGAGGGAAGGATGACAAAAGACCACAAACAGGTATCTCCTAATATTCCCAGCCACTCTCAAATCTCCATTCATGCAGGTTTCCTTAACCCTGGGCCAATGAATCAAGGGTCACTGGGCTATGACTCAGTGGTTCTCAACCAGAGATGATTTTGCCTACCAGGGGACATTTGACAATACATGGAGACCTTTTTGGTTGTCATAACTCAGGGGTTTGGGTGCTACTGGTATCAAATGAATAGAGGCCAAGGATACTGCTACAAATCCTCAATGCATAGGACATACCCCACAACAAAGAATGAACTAAGTAGCCCACCATATTAATAATGTCGAGATTGAGAAACTCTACAATGGGCTTTCAGAGTTATATGATGGCCGTGTGTGTGTTTGAATATCTGCTCACCCCCATCCCAAGGTCCTCTGGTTTTATTAAAATTATCCAGAGCAAGTATGGCTCCAGAAGAAAGATTAATTATATATAGATATGCTATAGGAATTTATGATATAAAATTAGCCATTACCATGAGTCCCATAGGGTATTATGACTGAATTATTATACATAATATGTTTGCAATGAACATGATGCAAATATATAGAATGTAGATTCTTATTTTGCAACTCAACTTTACAAAGGATAATGAGTACTGAGAACATAGCCTGTAAGTGCAAAATAATCTAATATAATAAATTCTAAAAGCACTAACATATTTTTGCGTACTAAAATTCACCTGTCACTTTTTTAGTTTCATGAGAACAACAGATTAGCGCCAGTATAGCTCATTTAGATTGTTTTCTAAATAGCTATGTGACCTTGGTTATTTTATCTCTTTTACAATTCTCCAGTCATTGAGCCTTTCTGAGGATCACAAGGAGAGTAAGCTATGGGAGTTCCCTAAAAAGCATTTAACAATATAAAGTATGATAATGTTTTTTTGCTGACTTGTAAGCTTTTTATCTTTATATATATATATATTATATATATAATATATATTTTAGATTTTATTTTTTTAATATATTTTTAATTTGCTTTTGTTAATTCCTGTCTGTATCATGTAATCTGAACTATGACAAGAACAAATAAATGGCTAGCTGACTAAGCCTAATCAAGCCAAAGTTTGCAGTGAGACTATGTCAACATTTACCATGTATATGAGATCAGCATTAGAAAATTACATTAAAAACAAGGAGCCATGGATAGCAATTCAATTCATCTCGATACAGTAAACTTAATTAAGGCACTGTGCTAGGTACCAAGGAAATAAAGGGAAGCCAGCTTCCTAAAGAAATGGTTAACAGATAAGGATAAAGAGGGTATGAGTGTAGGGACGCCTGGGTGGCTCAGCTGGTTAAGTGGCTGCCTTTGGCTCAGGTCATGATCCCAGGGTCCTAGGATCGAGTCCTGCATTCGGCTCCTTGTTCAGCGGGGAGCCTCTTCTCCCCCTGCTTGTGCTCTCTCTCTCTCTCTGACAAATAAATAAATAAAATCTTAAAAAAAAAAGAGAGTATGAGTGTAGCTAGCACCTAAGGGTCTACTCCATACAACTGTTTTCGCTCCTCTTCTTCTTTAATACATTGACATATATTATTTGTTTCTCAAATCCCCTTTTTCCTGTCCACACTCAATCAAATCCTGACTCCTTGTAGTAACTGAAGACACGGATTATGGCTCATGAAGACATCACTTAAATATTAGTAGTGGATTTTAGTATTTAAAGGCTACATCTCAGGGCACCTGGGTGGCTCAGGCGGTTAAGCATCTGCCTTCAGGTCAGATCATGATCTCAGGGTCCTGGGATGGAACCCCGCATAGGGCTTCCTGCTCAGCGTAAGTCTGCTTCTCCATCTGTCCTTTGCCCCTGCTCTCACTCTCTCCCTCTCCCTCAAATAAATAAAATCTTTAAAAAAATAAAAAAAAATAATAATCATAAAGGCTACATCTCAAAACTAGAAGGAGAGTTTTTATCTCATCTGTAACAAGAGGTGAAATTTTTATTCTATTCCACAGCAACGCAGTACTGTTTTCCAACATATTAAACCTGGTACATAGGAAGAGAGTTCATACATAGAAAGAATACATCCTAAAGGGTAAGGATTTTTTCTATTCAATGGATCCTTACAAGAGCACGAACATAGGCAATCCTAATAAATGTTCATTGACAACAATGAGGTACAAATAAAACTATTCTTGTATGTAGTTTTGTCTTAGGCAAAACTGCAATGCAGGCAAAGTTTATCTTCTGTTATTGCTCACCTCTTATATTGTTCTTATTCCTCAGTTCTCAGTAGTAATTCTGATTTTTACCATCTGATTTTTGTGTTCGTAGATTTCTTTTTCATTTAAAGTGATTTTCTGAAACAATTAGCTATACAATAAAGTTAAACCAATAACATTAATAGCAATAACACAAACCTATCAATCACTTACTATATCCTGCAATGCACTAAGTGCTTTATGTAAATTTCCTCTTTTGATCCTCATAGCTACTCTATGAAGCACAGATTCATCCCCTTTATATAGATAACAAAACCATGGCTTTGAAAGGTTAAGTAAACTGTCTGAACACACAACAGCTAGGATGTAAAAGAATCAACATTGCTCTGACTTTGAAACCTGAGGGCTTAAAAACTGTACTTTCCCCCTTTGGTGTTTATACATTTTAAGGACATCTATCATCCCTTGGTTTCATTTAAAACCAAGATTTGATTATCTACTGGTAAGTCTAATTGGTATGAAGAACATATCTGAACACAAACTTTCTTCTCACCCATCAAATCCTATGAACTACGATTAACAAACAGCATGTAATAATTTACAACATTTACTAAGCATGTACTGTGAGCCAGGCACAGTTTTAAGTAATTCACAAGTTTTATATAATTAAATATAAATATAAATAAATCCTCATAACAACTCTATAAAATATGCATTATTATTATCCCAACTTTACTAATCAGGGAACAGGCACAGAGAGTAAGCAATTTGTCCAAAGCCACAATTAGTGGAAAAGTTGTAATTCAAAATAAAGCAGTGCGATTCTTAAGATGACACTACACACCCCTATGATCCTCTGTTACCCTGTCAAATACTTCTCAAACTAACTTGTCCCAGTGAAATACACTGTGGATGAAATATTCTCAAATAGCTGCTCAAACTGGAAAATATTTTAGATGAGTTCTAATTGGAATTCAATACAACTCCACACTTGATTCAGTATGTCATCTTACACTAAGGCAGCCAACATTCTTAAAAGCTGACATTTACATGCAGATTGGGTAAACACATTTCTTTCTAATAAGTTAAAATATTATTTTAAAAAAGTCTAGAAGCAAAATATAATTAAAATAATTCTTGTGGACTTAAAAATAATAAATTTTAAGCACACGTTTCAATAAGAAATGTTTGACCACATCAAAACACTCTTTCTGAAAGATTTCAGATATAGCTATAAGATTATGACTTCTGCTTGTTTCATAGTGAGATTTATTTTAAAAGGGTCGCAAATAAGCATGTTATGAAAATACCATTTGAGTGTTTTTACTCAAGGAAGAAAAATCATGTTTTACAGTTATTTCAAAAGTAAATAAGAAATACTAAAAATTAATACGAGCCTAAATAGATGGCTATAGAAATATATAACTTTTTCACTACTATTTTACAAAAATTCATATTTGTTGACATTTAAGTTCATAACCAACTTGGAGATAAGTATTGTAATTTTAGCACCTAGCATAATATGTTAAAAATATTCTCGATTTGATAAAAAAAAATTGAATAAGCAAGCCGTCTTACACATATGTATATTTCCCAAAGTATGCTATACAGAACAATGATCTGAAAAGATACTTCTCAGAAAAAAAAAAAAAAATCCAAGATAAAATAGTTTTGGTAAAAGTACATATTTGGTAAAATGAATAGTTAACATTGTCATGTTAAATAGTGAGAAGCTTTCAGTTAAAAAAAGTCTTGTTTTCTAAAACTTAGTTTTTATTGTCAATAAAACCTTATTGAGCACCGACTGGGGTCAAGCAATACTACAGCCCTGGAGATAAAGCTTGGCAGAAAGCATGCAAGGTTCCTCCCACTCTTACATAAAAGTAGCAGGAGAAAGACAATTAATACAACATACGAAAGAGCATATCAGATAGGGGAAATCTCATGTCCAAAGCCAGTCATGTTTGACCAAAGGTCTACCCCAGACCGGATGGCAGGGCAGCCTCCAAAAGAGATAGATGTCTTTTAAGCTGAGACCTAAATGACAACACAGATGTTAGAATACTATTTCCCTAACCTACCAGAAAGTTGGGAAAATCAAGTGTAATGCTATATTTGAAAATAATGGGGTCTATAAAGGAAAAAGTGGTGAAGATTTGGGAGATGAGGCTATGACCTCCCCTAAATCCTGATAGCACTAAAAGTTCTCCTGAAGGGAAAGCTCAAGAATATTTACTTTTTGTGTAGCCTGAGGAGACATGCAGGTTGAAAATCCAGGGAGAAGAATACTAAGTGTCCATTTCTTTCCTCCTTATTAGGAATGCTGTTTTCTTCTCTAGTTGTTTTTCTATCACAATTGGTTTACTGACAGATTATAACATCCTTGAGGATTTTTTTGTCTTAATGAATCTCAGAAACCTAGAATAATGCCATCATATGGCAGTCGCTTAACCAACTGAGCCACCCAGGCGCCCTTAAAATGTCATTTTAATCCCTCTCCAAGAATATGGAGTAAAGGTATGTGCTTCATTTGACAGCTAGGGGCACATTATTTGAAGACATTGGCTTCTAAAATTATTCTTCATAGCAAAATCTTTAGAAACATCTTATAAGATTAAGATCATATTGATCAGTTAATCAAAAAGTAATTCATTATATGCATACCCTACATATTTTGTTTTCACTTAAAAATGTAAAAGTTTCATATACCGGTCTTAAATGATTGAGTAAACTTCTTTTGTTAACAAAAATGACTACTCACTAAAATATCACACTACCTCTCTTGTACCACATAATGCTCTAATTAGGATTATCAGACTTTCAGTTTCTGGTTCTTCAAAGTGGAATGAGAATTTAAAGACACTTGTTATGCATTCTCAGTGTAGAATGCAAGTAAATTTTAATTATTTTCCTACAAATATTTTACAGTTACTCCAGCTACATCTAGTTAAACATAATTACTTTTAACGATTGTCTTTATCGAGTATTTTCAAAGCATTCAACACTGTTTTTGTAGGAACAAAACTCTTTTTCATCACACATATTTTAACCAATTCTGCTAATCCCAGAATTCAACTGACAAAGAAGTGTTCAAGTACACATTAAAGAAGTTTATTGCATGCTGTAGGCACCAGGTGGAAATTTTTAGAGGAAACAGTGTTGATCATATATAGGTCAACTAAAAACTTCTTCTGTATTAACATTGTATAGATTAGCTTTCTCTATGACACCATTTGGGGACATTCTGATCAAAACTGATCAAAGTCCTCTATTACCTTACTATTGGAAATTATCTATGCAAATTGGATGTTTTATTTCTCCAAAAGTAATGTTCCATGTTTTCTATATTTAAGTAGTATTGTTTTGTTTTTTAATTAAAAGGGAAAGAAAATCTGTTGTTAAAGTTAAATATATGCTTAATAAAAACAACCTTAAATAATATTTTTTAAAAAATTTATGATGAATATATCTAGTGAAAACAAAACAAAAAAAAACAGACGCTATAGCGTTTAAAATACTCTTTACTTGAAAAATCTGTTCTCTCTTTCTCTTGAATCACTGCTATGTAGGTACTTCTTTCTGCAAAGAATTTTATCCTTCTAGCTCTATAGCCCAAATTAAGCAAGATGGTAACATAATTTCTCCATGAAATAACTAGCTAAAGAACTGGCATTAACAGATATTCACCATCTCCTGGTACTTTTCTTGGGGTACAGAGTGAAGGGAAGAAGGTATCAAAGCAAAATAAAAAACATGGCAATGACAAAAGAGAATGGATATAATGTAACAGTGGGAAAACATTAATTTTCACTCCAGTATTCTTTATTTTCTTTTCTTCGTGTGATTTTATTTCTTTTTAGATGTTTCCATTATTTACTCGACAAACATTTATTTTGTGTAGGATAGGGTAAAGTGTGATGGGAAATGGAGCACAAAACAGTGGAAGTTAGAGATATCACTAGTTATGATAGGTATATTCAATAAGGAGGCCCACACCAAATGTTCTGGAGCCCCTGAAAAATAAGATAAAATCCATAACATTGAGTAGTTCATGTAATCAGTAATATGAATAAAAATGTATTGAACAAGAACTCAGACTGAACTTCAGTTTGAAAAGACATTATAACTATTTATAACCAAGAAGTCTTTAAACATCTGAACCCGTGTTTATTCCAGTAATATGAATAAAAATGTATTGAACAAGAACTCAGATTGAGCTTCAGTTTGAAAAGACATTATAACTATTTATAACCAAGAAGTCTTTAAACATCTGAACCCGTGTTTATTCCTTTGTAAAATTGGAATTTTAACACTGGTCCTGCTTCCCCCATGAGGATGTTGTGATATTTAAGTAAGATAACATATAAACAATACAACATCTCAAAATACAATTATTATTTTCAAGTATGAAATAAACATGTTTAAATTTTAATTCAAAATTTATAAGATATATTTACAATCATATTTTGATTTCTATTTTATTGGGATTATTTATAGTCTATTATTAAATAGCCAGAAAGTCTACATTAAAGGCTTTTAAGTGTAGAAAAATTAATACTAAATGATTAAGTATAATTTTGGCAATTACATCATTTTCATTTTCTGATATCCATCATCCCACAATATTTTTTATTATCCTTCAAAGTAAAATAATATATGGTGAACAAACAGTTTTACAGCAATATTTAAAATTTTCAAATTAAATTTTTGAAAAAATAAATTATAATATTTCTATAATACTTAAATAGATCAATTATTCTTAATGACAGTAAATATAGATAGTCCCTGAACCAATAAAATGTTTACTAATGTACAGACTTTTTTGGGATTGAAGGAATCACCCTTTAAAATGCTGGTATTTTATTTATTCTTAGAAAACTCTTATTGAACATAAAGAAAAATTTGAAAAAATGTACCAAAGTCTAATTTTCCTATAAATGGAAGACCATTAGCAAGAACTTATTTTATATATTTGTCAGTTTTAAAAGTATTTATGTTAATGCAATAAATTTATAATTCATTAAATAAACTACCATGCCAAGTAAATTTTAAATACTCAATTGTCATTTCTTCATAAAATAGTTCAATAACTATACATAACACTTTTCTTAATCAAAATTTATATAACTACACCATTATAATTTATGTAACTTTAAATGTCAAATTTTTTCTCCACACAAAATTAAATCTAAACACTTGGACAATCTTTTTGTTTTAATTAATTTGACTGACGATAGCTGTTTGCCTGTTTGACTACCAACCTATATGTTTATACCAAAATAAAAGAATTTCAAATAGATAGTAAGTTGACTCTTCCATTAAGAAGATAATTTTTGTTAGCCTTTAATTTTAATTAGCTTTTGGGTACTCAGCTGAAGGTGATCAGCTTCAATATTCCCATTTAATCTTAAAATACATCAAACCTCCTCTATTGAATTTTTTCTAAGGAATATACCTGAGATATGAATGCCACAATCTAATTTAACTATTATAAATTAATTTTTATCCAAAAGTATGTCTCTAATTTACTGGGCATAACAAGTCAGTGGTTAAGAGTAATTCTAGAAATGTAAAACAATCAAACTATTTATCAAATGTCCCACTGAATATCTGGTGATATATACTGCAGCATCAGAAACCAAAAGTTCTTCACCTTTAAAACCAAACTAAGATCCGTTTCTTAAATCTCTAAGGCATGTAATATTAAGTATACCCATTGGGAGCAAGATATTTGGAAAACCTCCAAGGAGCTTCCTTCCTAATTTTATAAACTTTAAAACTATTTTCATACCTGGCTATAGAAATCATAAGCATTATCATCATTATCATGACACACCATACTTCACAATTCTCCCACCCTTACATGTATTTGGTCCCATAAGCCTGGAACTTAATTCTTCCTCCCACTTTGGATATCTTATTTTATGAGCCTCTACTCAAAAAAGAAAAAAAAAATTTGGAGGGAAAAACACTATAGCACCCTTCAGTCTAGAATTCAAGTGATTTTACTTAATCAAATACCAAAAAAAAAGAAAAAAAAATCCCCCAAAACCTTATTTTTAGGTAGTGTTACATTTAAAAAAAAAAAAAAACACATTGTATAATTCTTGAGATGATCTTTGTTGAAAATATTTTCCATCTATGTTACCATATCATCATAATGCTATTGATATTAACATTTTCTGGGGGTATAGCAGTAATATTCACAAGGCAAATATGTCCCCCTACCTCCCAAATTTCTGGTAAGTGATTGCTATAACACTAAAATGAACGCTAAGAAATGGAGATATAGATACATATTCACCTTAACATGTACTCCAAGTGGGACTTATGTAAAAATGTTAATTAACAGCAAATTAAAGTAAATTAACAAATTAAAAATACGTGTGTATTTCATACATATATAACTCCTAAACCAAACATGCAATGACTCTATTGTGAGAAACTAATTTTTTTTAGATTCATTTACTCATTTCCATATTCATCTGCTCACCAAGCCTATTCTAGGCCTTCGGGATACAAAGGCAATTAAGGTAACAATTCTGCCTTTCCATGGCCTAGAGAGGGGTAGAGGTATTTCATAAAACATGTATATAAATAACTAAAATTCAAGGAAAGAACTGCTTATTTTCACTAAACTCATTTTGTTAAATCCAATATTAATGCAAGGTAACTAGACTTACAAAGTCATGAAGGAAATAAATATGCAGATACATATATGTATAAATTTGGATACATAAATTTGGGGATACATAGAAATATATCCATGTGTTTAAATTTTTGCTTTCAATATTTCAATTCCAAGCAATTAATGAAGGTTCCATGAAAAAATTAACATTAAGCTAAGTTTAGAAAATGAATAGAACTTGGAAATTACTGAAAAGCCATTTTGGAAAATCAACTGATAAGGAAAAGAAAATCCCACAAAAGAGGAGGCAATAGCGAAAAACCCTATCTGAAATAAAGGATAATTCATCAAGTAAGCCCCTAAAGCATGCTGGATCATACAGAAGTAGGCACATTAACAGAGAATCTTGATTTTGTCTGCTGTCAGCTAATCCCCAAAATTATTAATGAAGGCCTATTGTTAATGATAGTTATAAAAATCCTAATAGCTAGCATTTATTTACTGTTTATTTTGTACCACACAGCGTGCTATGGAATTCTCAAACTTTCATTCTTAAAACCTATAGGTTAGATACTATCATTAACCCATTTTATACAGAACTAATCTTAAGCAGTTTCCTGATTCAATTTTATTTAATGATTCAAAGAAATATGCCACTATTTTTTAAGGGCCTAACCTAAATACACTTTGAGAGTAGCCAGAAGTAGGAAAACGATGAGGATATTGAAAAGTTTAGGATGAATGTGAAAAAGCACAATATTCCTGCACTGGAGGGAAAAAAAGTAAATAGAGATTTTAATGTAAATGAAGGAAATTAACAAGAATTTGCCTTTTAATAATTTGCCCATATAAACATTAAACACTGTATGATACTTGAAACTAGGTGATATAGAAAAGTCTAAATATTCCCTGCCAGAAACCAATTGATTATGTATGTCACATATAAAGAAAATTTTTAGAATACTCCAGGAAAAGTCAAAGAATCATCTCATCAATTGTTGAGATTAGAGAGAAGTGTCATCCATTCCATTAGGGGTAGGAGGCTCAGAATAATTCAGAAAATGAAGTGGCAAAAGTACAGAAGTGCTATTTAAGTGAAGAATCACTTGCTGAAGAACTCCAAATTGTTAATCAGAGGACCAGGTGATAATTATGAAGTGTTCCTTACATATATTACCATTCCAACCAAGAAAAACCATAACGAATGTATATTGAGAAAAGTATAGGATTTTAGAAAAAACATATAATGACAAGTAGGTTTTTATGCTAACAGAAGAAATTGTGAAGAAAATATAATCTTCCTTGGACATTCAAAATATGTCAAAAACTGACAATAAATTTAGGGAGAAATCCATATACAAAAGTATTCAAAAGGGAGCACAGTATGAAGGAGGGAAAACATCCCAGAAGAAAAAAATGAGTCTAAGAAGTAGAAACAAGATGAATGAGATAGCCATCATATGTTCGGGTTAAACCTACCTTTCAAATTATCAGAAAGATGCCTTGAATTAAAAATAAGTGAGCCTCAGAAGTTATTGGGGGAACGAATAGAATACAGGAGGCACAATATAACACGTAACAATTCCTTCAACTAGATAGTCCTGGCCGTAAGTTATAGCTGTATTAAAGGAAGCATGAGGAAGGGAGAAAGAGAAGACACTGACATTGAACACCGACTATGTGCAGAACACTGCTTTGGGCACATTCACTGGCTTATTACTAGGATTTACAGTAAGTATAGGGGTAGCGATCAATATTTCCATTTTACAGACAAGAAAACTGAGTCTCAGAAACTATCAGTCTCAGAGCTAGTAGTTGGTGAAGTAAAAAGTTAAACATAAGTTCTTTACACTACACAACACTGTTAAAGGATACAGGTTGAACTATAATGTAAATTCAATGGAAGGGACCTTATCTCTTACCATGACTGTAGCTCAAACTCATGGGAAGTGTCTAGTGTCTGATGGGGATTCAACAAATACATGCTCTAAAATATGTGAATGACTATCTGAAAGAACATGTTCCCTATGGAAAAAACTATATAATGAGTGGAAAAAATATGAAACAAATTCCTGAAAGAAGAAAGAAAAATGAAGAGTCAATGAAAGTATATTTACTAAATATATTCTATGCAAATAGCAATATGTAAAGTTCTGTGAAGGATTTGCAATAATATAAGTAAATGACTGTTAAATAAGACAGTAGTTGAAAAAAAAAAAGAAAGAAAAGAAAGACAGTAGCTGTTATATTCCTCTGCAGACTCAAACATATAACAGTATACCATAATGTAAAACTGATGGAATGAACACTGTAAAATGGAAAAGTGCAGGAATTTGGAATTCAGGGAAGGAAGAGTTAGAATGGGTCTAGAGAGGCTGAAAATGTTCTTGAATTATATAAGACAAAAAAAGGACTTTATTTTGGGAAATCTCTGGACAGACAAAAAGCAAGTCAACATGAAACTCTCCTCTTGGGTATACACATAAAATCTGCAGAAGGTGGATACGTAAGCACACTAAAGAAGATGCTTCAATTACACACCCTCAGATTAAAAACAAGTTTTCATTCAATTAGACTATAAACCATATATATATACTCCTTCTACCAGCCAGCAGAAAAAGGCAATCTGTCTAGTTCCAATATTTCATTTTATTCACCGACTACAATTAACCATATGATTCAATAACATCATTGACATGTTTAGTGAAATTAGAATAAAAACATCTTTTATAGGTCCTAAAATTTTTTTGATCTTTCCATCTACTTTGGGAAATAATGGTGCTCAACACCTTAGGCTGCCTAACCCTTTTCAAGTGAGGGTTTGAAATCAACTTGGTACAGCTGTTTGGAGTTACGCCAGAATTAGTATTCAAATGATTTAATTGGAAACTTGGAATAATATAGCAAGCAACTACTGCTTCTCCTTTTTGTCAAAATGCTCCAAGAAATATTACAACTTCTAAAAAAAGATGAGCATGGGCCTTGGAGACACACACCTAGGATCAAGTCCTGGTTATTTCATTTACTATCTGTGTTAAAGTTAAAAGTTAAATAAATACAAATATAAAGTCATTCGCCTATGAATTTGTTTCTTCACTGACAAAGTAGAAATATTGAAGGCTGTTATGAGGATTTAATGAATTAGGCAATGGATAATGCCTAACTTTAAATGATACGCAAAAGCTGTTTATTTTTTTCTCTTGTATTATCAGTAGCTTCTAACAATTAAGGATGAAATCATTATTGGATGAGAGATTTTATTTCATAATATTTATAGTTTTAAGAATTCACTCTTTTCCAATCTAATAAATGCTTGATTATGCAATATATGGTATGTATTTAATCTCATTTAAAATAATCTCACGTTTTTCCTCAAACATGTAACACACCTTGTTTTTTTTTTTAGCATTGTTGACTTATCAGTAGGTAAAATGCAGCAGGTGCTTTACATATTTTTAAAACTGAATAAGCAATAAATTTATCAATCGTTTTGATCTTTTTCTTAGAGAGAGACACAAGATAGGAGAAAAGCCGTGGGGCTTGGGATAAAAGGGCCTAGATTTCAATTCTGGCTCAGCTACAACCCATTTTACATGGGGCAGGTTAACTCATTTTCCTAAGCCTCAATTTACTTGGCGATAAAACTGGGAAAGCAATAACTTACTGCATATTGTTGAGAAAGTACGTCATATAGATACTCAGTGACTGTCAGTTGAATCTGAATCATGATGATGATGGCTTCGTCATGATTATGAACCTAAATCATTCTGCTGTGCATCTGGCAAATATGCAAAATTAAAGCAAGCACTCATATTTTCTGAGCTTCTCCTGAGTTTATTGTCTATGGATAAAATGGTGACATATATGGAAAATTCTTGCCCATACAGACTGCTTCTGAACTGTAATGTCTTGAGCATAACATACAGATGCCCTAAAGAATCATAAGAGCATATCTAATCCTGAATAATTATTTGCTACCCCAACCAGAATACACAGTTGGCTTTTTTTTTATTATTCTCGCTCTCTTACCGACTATGCCAATGTTGTCACCAGTTATCACCTTTTCTCTCCTAAACTGTCACAAATGTTAATCTTAGCCCTCTAACTATTCCACTGCCATCAGATTGTACTTTCTTTCATTTCTTCTTTTCTGTCTCTTTTCATTTCTTCCTCCGTTCTCAATGTTTCATGTGACCACCCAATTACAGTGATCTCTTACTTCTGTTAAGTGAGTCAAATCACCATCAGTCCGTTGAGTATAAAATTTGTGGTTTCTCTGCTATTGAGTGCTCTCGGTCTGCACCCTGATAATTGCAAAGCCTCTTTTGGTATGTTTCTCCTTCCAGATTTAAGTTACTGCATTTGCTTATCAGGCTCAACAACAAAAACAAACACAAGTATGTCCATTAAACAGAATCTTTAGGGGCGCCTGGGTGGCTCAGTCGTTAAGCGGCTGCCTTCGGCTCAGGTCATGATCCCAGGGTCCTGGGATGCAGCCCCGCATTGGGCTCCCTGCTCTACGGGGAGCTTGCTTCTCCCTCTCCCACTCCCCCTGCTTGTGTTCCCTCTCTTGCGGTGTCTCTCTCTGTCAAATGAATAAATAAAATCTTTAAAAAAAAAAACAAAAACAGAATCTTTAAAATACAAAATGTCAAGAGTGTAGCTAAACTACTCCAGACTATCGCTGCCTACTCATCCATTTCACGTGGCCAAGCGGCCCACAGGAACCTTGAAGTGACGGACTGACAGTAGCCCCTTCACTTGCACATCTCCAGAAGAGTGATAATAAGCAAATCCAAGTTCCTGATATCACTTTCCCAGGAGTCCTTGTGAGCAACATTGTCCCTTGCCTCCCCTTGTGTATCTTCCCCTTGTGGGAGCCTAAGATAAAACTCTGCTCTTTTTGGTTAGAATTGACCAATAGGCTCTGAACCAAGCAACCACCAAACACTCTACCCATCGACCCTCATAAAGGCATGTACTCCAGGTGTGGCTGAGCTCTCTGCTTAGACTTCCCATGTGGCCCCTGAAGTGGGCCATGTGTCTCCTCCAGCACCTGTGAGTAAGAAACTCCTCTATTTCTGTTTTCCTTGTGTTTTGTTTGTTTGTTTAACCACAGATCACTATCTGACATCCTGGGGTTCTAGTTAACAAATGTAATTTTAACAAAATCACAGCATAAATATATGATCAACGAATATTGTACTGTTGGTTCACAAATAATTGAAGCAATGATTTAAAAATCATATCGGTAAGTAAATAGTGCCATAAATTTCAGATTAAGATTAGGAGAAGAAAAGCAACATAAAATTATTTGCCAATATAAATGTAGTGCTTACTATGCGGTAGGTACTGTGGTAACATTTTACATGTATTATCCCATGTAATCCATGTAGTTCTGTTAGGAACATACTAATCAAGGGTAAGGCATTTGTTCAAGGTCATGTAGCCAGTAAGTAATTAGAGAAGTAGGTATTCAAATTCTCATCACTCCCATTCTGGACGCCTCGAAGCACGACAGGTTTCAATGAAACTAAACAATTACAAAATAAGATAAACTCTGTACATAAGCAAAAATAACTTTTCATATCTATTATTTCCCATTAATGATGTATGAGAAAAAAATCGATCAGTGACATATGCTCAATAAGACGGGAGCAATTATTCAAAGATTTATATATAATTTCCTGTTGTGAACATATTCTGAAAAATTAGCCCCTGACGCACTGCAGGCCAAGGTCCAGAGTTACTAGCTATCTTCTAAAGTAAACAGAAGTGAACTAGTAACTTGGAAGGAAGACATATACCTGAATGTAAAATATAATTTTAGAACTTCAGTTTGTATAACATACATCACTTCATCATGGGAAAGGTGTAGATTTAGGATTATTCCAATTATTTAATGAATTATATGAAATGAAATTTATTCATTTTCATGGGAATTAATTTATTACAATGTGCTATTCTTAATAAAAATATTATTTTATTATTAAATCATTTTTATTGTAGTACAGTACAAATTAAGGGCTTAATTTTGTCATCCCAGTGATGTAAAGTTTTAGGTAATTTGCTCAGAAGTCACTCACATAACATAACACACTCCTCCTGCCTTCTTCTTTCCTCCCCTTGCCCCTTCCTCTTTCTCGCCTTCAATTCTTTCAGTCAACATCCAGATTTTGAGTACTAAATACTGTATCAAGCAATGTTAGGCAGTAGAGGTGCCATCAATCCTGCTGACCAATTACCAAGACATTAACTGAAAACAGGTTACTTATAAATCAAATATATCTAAAAATGTTCTCCTATAAGAAACATGTTATCTATAAGATTAAGAAAACATTATGATTCCTTTGATTTATTCATTTAATATCTCAATACAATAGTATATGCTATTGCAGAGAATGTACAAGCAATACTCTTGCCTTCTGATTATAGCAATTCTGTTCACAATGTCTCTTAAATCCTTTTAATATCTCTAAATTTAATTTAGTTGCATGAGAGGAAAGGGGTTTCTGAAGACAACAGTACACATTTTTCCCATGGCCCTTTTAAATCACGCAAAACCTTTCGGTACTTTATGGCAATAGCTATAGCTTTAAAGAAACCCTATCTGTAGCATGAGCATGGGCACTGGACCTGTGTCCAAACAACTTAGTGAAATTCACTAAAGAACAATTTAGTTTTAGACCAAAAAGGGTTATAAACATCCTCCTTAAATTGAACAAATTACCAGCTATCTGGAAAGTATAATGCATTGGCTACTGTTCAAAAAGAACAGCACTGCCAAATTCCTCCTTTCCTATATTTCCCTTTTCCTAGAGAAAGTGATTAAAAGACCAATTCCCATGCCAGCTGGTTGCCTAAGAGCATCAAAGGTCCTCTGTCAGGATTCAGAACTTGATATGGCTTAGAAACCACTATGCTAATAGGTAACCTCTTCAACATTATAAATCAAAGCCATATGACCACATTAAAATTCTATCAGCTAGTATCAATACCATGTGGTTTATAAAGTACTGTTGACCTACCTCTGGGAGATGGTTAGAATGATATAAAAGTTCTGCTCGGCTTTGGGGCATATAGCTACTTTTCAAATGAGAGTTATTTGTCCACAGCAAATAGCCATTTCTCTCTACCTCTGTATCTTTATTGGTTTGATTTAATTGAAACCTTAGGAGAAAGGAAGAAGAGGCTCATGAGTTGAGGTAGAAACAGAAAAAAATGTGAGGTCACAATAGACATATTACTACTTTGAACTGTCCTTCTTATCTGGTGATTATCATTGCAAATGGCAAAAACCTTACTATATAACTTAAACTCTTTGATCTTCTTAAAATTATAACTACAATTTAAAATCTTACAACCATACCATTGCATTTCACTTTCCCTGCTGAAACCCTCAGTAAGAAATACATCTAAAATCTTGACACAGCATATGCATGCACGCACACGCACACAAAATAAATGTTTTATCAAACAATACTTACCTTTACTACATATAATGCCTTCTACTCTACTTAGTACATTTAATTTAAAAAATTTCTTCAAGACCCACTAGTAGGTTGTGTCCTGCAATTAAAAGACACTGAATGATTCCAATGTATGTGTCTTAACCCAGTAGGATTTCTGCAGGAATTACTTAAGGCAGAGACTTGTGATATATGGAGTCAATAAAAAGTACTTAATCACTATAAACATGCAGATCCAACACAGTACTAAATAATTACAATTATTAAAATGTGAAACAATTAATAAACTAAGGCACAAACACATTTATCCCTTCACTTATCCTTCCATGGAATCATTAATTTAAAAAATAGTAGATGTTACCTTCCTGCTATATTCTTCTTTTTTTTTTTTTTAACATGGACGAACCATGAGAAACTATGGACTCTGAGAAACAAACTGAGGGTTCTAGAGGGGAGAGGGCTGGGGAGATGGGTTAGCCTGGTGATGAGTATTAAAGAGGGCACGTACTGAATGGTGCACTGGGTGTTATACGCAAACAATGAATCATGGAACACTACATCAAAAACTAATGATGTAACGTATGGTGATTAACATAACATAATAAAAAAAATTATTGATTAACTAAAAAATAGTAGATGTTAGCCTGATAAATGTAAGGTTCTGTGTTAAGGGCCTAGGAAGAGATGAACAAGAGTCATAGTGCTTACACACCCAGCTATTTTGTCCATTAAAATGAATACAGCAAAGAACAGAAAGTACATTTTAACAAAACATCAAAGAACTTTTTGCTATTATTAAATTTCTTCAATATCTTTCAAATGATATTACATTTTTAGATACAGGGGACTAATTAAAACCCAATTTGATAATGATTATGACCATGTAGGGAAATCCTAAATTTTAACTCTCTAGGAGTATGGGAAGTTCTTGTTTCCACTGGTGCATTTGAAACACACAAAATACCTGACAAAAGAGCATGTGACCCAATTTAAAATTCCCTCTACAAAAGCCAAAAGGCAGATAATATGATGCTGCTAGGAAAGAAAGAGCAATAAGTTTTATTTTCTCTTATACATAGAAAGTGTCAATGACAATCTATAATGGATCAGCAAAACTTTGAAAAGGATGGCATGGCAGAGATCAATTAAGTCCAACTTCCCTCCCAATTCAGAATCCTCTCTTGAACATCCTTGAGAGAGGGTCATTTCATTAATGATGGTTTTAAATTACCGTCTTTCTTGCAAAAGCACGAAGAAATATACCAAAAGTACACTTTCCGGTGAGTGCTTATTTATATTGTAGCCAGACACTTACGCAATGCCTTTAGAAAGTATTTTGATGAAGTTAAAGGAAGGTTGCCACATGATCTAATACTCAGTTAAGAGGGGGGAAAAAAAAACAACAACTTGTTAATGAAGCTTCCCTTAGCTCTTCTATGTAAGTTACATGATGTTTACAATGTCTTGATTTATGTCATTTTGAATATGATAGAAAAGTGATTTGATTTCTTTTTTTAAAGATTTTTTTTATTTATTCATTTGAGACACAGAGAGAGAGTAAGAGAGAGAGAAAGAGCATGAGCAGGGGGAGAGGCAGAGGGAGAGGGAGAAGCATGCTCCCCTCTAAGTCAGGCGCCCAATGTGGGGCTCAATCCCAGGACCCTGGGATCATGACCTGAGCCAAAGGCAGACGCTTAACCATCAGAGCCACCCAGGCGCCCCAAGTGATTTGATCTCTAATCAAAAGGCCCAAATGGCTTGAGAGACTGATTCCAACAGTGCCAAATACTAGAATCATGGGCATTGTTATGACCATATACTTCATAAGAAACTGGAAATTTTGATTAGTTCCTCAGGTATTAAGCTACACAAAAGAAAGGCCTTTAATTCCTATTGATTTCAATAGGCAACTCTGTAGGAATTATCTCAGCATTCTGATCCCATATCCACAAACAGAGTTTAGCCCTCCTTTTCCTTTGCTCAGTGAAAAAAAAAAAAAAAAAGATACATAATTATCGAGTCTTGCCAATATTTGTTCATCAACTTCTTTATTTTCCCACCCTTGGCAACATTATTTACTCAAATATTATTAATGAATGTATATTTAATTAAATATTTACACATTTGGTTTATTATTCTCATCATAATCTGGGTGTGGGAAAATAAATCCATTTTTCTTCTTTGTAATATGCCCCAATGTCGTTATGGTTTAACTTCTATGCATGTCTCTCTCAACAGCTATTATACCCACCCAGTGCTGGTAAGCAACATTTATGGTGCCATGGGCAAAGCAGTCATTTAATCAAATATAATTAAAATCACTGAAATTATTACCTTTCACTATATATCAATCAGGGTTCCAACCAGCAAAACTTAAAACACTCTGGATATTTACAACAGGGAATGTAATGAAAGAAATTAATTGCAAAGTGTGTAGAAAAGCTAAGGAGCAGTATAGGTAATGATAAGACCACCCAGGAGTTCGAATAGCAGGAAGCCACTACTATTCATAAGAGAGAAGAACAGAGATGAGAGTGTAAACAGAAGCCCAAGAGCAAGTTTTCTGGTAGAAGATGAAAGAAAGAGGTCCCAGTGGGAGATGGAGACACTGGGACACTGCCCAAAGCAATGAGGAGGGAAGAAACACTGTAGAGTCAGACTCATCATGTAAAGCCTTCTCCCAAAACTACCTTCTATTGGGCAACCACACAACATGAAGGCAGATGCTGATGGCTGCCTGGATAATGGAGGCTCAGGGATTAGCTCTGCCATCTATCTCCACTAGCAGAGGGTAGCAGAACGAAAATTGGACTGCTCAATCAGGTCCAGAACTGTCACAAACAAGGTATGAACATTTCCCTAAGTTCTTCAGAAGTCTGATATTGCAGAATTAACTTATTCCATGGAGCTATTTAATTGCAAAGGCAATCTCTTTAAAATAAGTACTTCATTAACAAGAATGTGTTCAAAGATTTATACAATCACATAGGTTTATCAATTCTTCTAAACAAAAAAGGCTGGGCAAAATAAATTTATCTAGAAAACTTTAAGATAACTACATTGTCCTTTAATATAACAGATATACCAAGTAATAGGTCATGCTAATTGAACAGCATGGCAAATCATTACAGGCAATGGTGTAGCATTTTATTCTGTATTCTAGAACACATTTTTTCCAAAATGACTCAGTAGGATAATCTGTTTCCCCTTCTTTTTTTGAATAAGGGAAAAAAAAAACTCAGAATTTTAAAAATATTTGTCCAACATATACTGAATAAGTAAATAGGTCTTGAAATAATGCTTTAATGTTCTAAATTGAAAATGCCTATATATTTAAACAACATATTTGAAATATGTAATGCATCAATGTGTAGGAGTGACTCAACAGACAATGTGAGACACTCTGATGATATTCCAAAAGTACAGCACAATTGATTTCTACTGCTATCAGTAATTCTGCATTCTCATAACTAAATCCTTTACTTTCTTACATCCAATAGCATACATTTCAAAACAAAACTAATTAATGTAGTCTAATCAAAAGGTCAATGTTTTGGATAAATAGTTCTGAGAAGTGATAAATACTTATCATATCCACTTATAAATCTACTTGTGAAAGTTTTGTGGCTTCCAATGAAAATATCTTCTGTGGAAATGTGCTCTATGTTCTCTGCTGTAAGCAAAAATCGTCCCTCTTATTACAATATCATATTGGGATCTCGTATATAACTTCCATTCAAACCTACTGTATTAAAATGACAGAGTTGTGTTCAACTTTGCTAAGGTAAAAGAAGATACCACATTTAAGAAAAGAATCTCTCTTCCTTTCTTTGATTAAAGCATGACAAGTACAGAATAGGGTATTTTGAATTCATATCAGGAAGGCGGCTTAAAATGTACAAAATTCATATAGAAGAGCTGAAGTAGAAACAGTTTGAAAGAATTAGCTTAAAAATGACATGTGTTTAAAAAAATGTTCAGTCACTAAGAGGATATATATGAGGATGTTCCTTGTATTGTTTCCAAAGAATATTAAACATTTTGGACATGGTAATATAACTGTTTGTTCATATGGTAAGAATAAAACAACTGATTCACATTAAAGTGATGCAAAACTACATTTTAAAAGTCATCTGAAATTTATGTATTGATCCAGAGCATTATTATGTTTCCCTTGATTCGCCAGGTCTAGAAACAGAAGGTCCTGAAATACGACCAATGTGGTTCTAGCATCTTCTGTTCTTTGCTATGTCACCCCGCGAAACATTAACTCCTATCTTCCGTGTACTACAAAATGCAATTTGAAGATTGGAGAAAAAGTTAATTTCTCCATAGGAAGATTAACAAATTTTGTTAGGCATAAACTACTAATATGTATTAAACATAGTAGCAATTGAAGTCAATATTTAGTAAGTTAATGAAAGCATTAATTTGTGTTTGTAGCAAATTACAATGTATTCAAAGACATACATGCATGTATTGAAATCCAAAGTTTAAGTAAAGGAGGTACCAAATGTTCTATATTGAATAGGTGCATCATTAAATACTCTATCAAGAAGGTCCAAATAGCTCAAGTGAATCCTTCAGAGATTTATCAGTGAATAATATTATTAGGAGTAAGGGAAATTTTGACACTTAATATATTGCTTCACTAACTTTAAAGGTAAAATTAAAATGATAAGAAAGCTGCAATAATTAAAAGGAATTTCATTATAAGTCCACTATTTAAGCTAAACAGAGAAGATGATTTGTAAAATGATAGATATAGTTAGTAGATCACAGAATGATTTCCCTGTTGTATTATAATGCCACTTAAGGAAAGTTTTGTTTTTCTTGATTTCTTTTTTCTCTAAAACAGACATTCTGGCATTTAGGAGATAGAAATGTATCATTTGACCTTTACACTTCTATTTCATTAATGTAACCACAAGCAACACAGTCACTGATTGACATGTTTGCACTTTCAGGCCTTTAGCTCTTAAAGTTATTTGATAACTGTTATACCACTATTTGCTCTTTATTAGAGACACTGAGGAATGTGTTACATTAAAAATAGAGTATATTGGGTAAAGCTTACTAAATGATATCATGTAATTCAGTAAAGTGTTCTCTTGAGCACCCGATTTTTGTACTTTGATGGGAGGGGGTGTATGTTTGAAGGTAAATTTTGTTTTGTTTTGTTTCCTAATGATTTAGAGAGTAACATCAAATATGATTCTAAGTCTCCAATGTAAAAACATAAAATATAACTGGGACATTACTTTTGATGAAAAATGTGGCACCTGACTTACTCAATTTGTCCTTAAGCTCTGTCTATACTGGTGTGAACAGAGCAAATACCAGATGCAGAAGAAGAGTAAAGAAAAATAACTGATACAATTTAACAATTTTTAACAGAGAGAGAACTTCTTATAAACACAGATATTAAAATAGTTTAAAAACCTATGGACAATGTATAAAAATAAAAAGAGGGACAGTCCCTAGAGAATTACAGAATTACTATAAGCAAATTACTTTGGGTAATTTGACTTCTGTTTCATATGACAAGAAATTATTCTGGTTATTAAAAAAGAAATGAACACTGTAATTGGTAGAAACGTCACTTAGAAGAGATAGAGATTTTATTCTTTTTTAAAAAGTTTGAGAGTCAAAAGTTCCCTAATTAAGATATTACAAAAGTCAGGATAAAGCATCTCAGTGGATGTGTTACAGTGTACACAAGTGAACAAGGACTGCACCAAAGCAACAACACTGGAAAGATATTGCCCCCATTAGCTAGACAGAGAAGCTTCACTATTGCAAGCAATGAGAGAACTAAACCTAGGTCTCCTAGAAGCAGAATATGGTTCCAGATATTTTAATTAGCTATAGCATGTATTAGATTCATTAGAAACAAAATGCCAAGATAAATCACCCAAAGGCAAGTAGTGTATCAAACCCTTTAGGTTGAAAATGTTCATGCTCATCACAAATAAGCAATATGCCGCCACACAGACACAGATTGCAGCTCCCGTGATCTGTGTTTGCAGCCTCTGAAGGTAGTGTTTCATGCTTACCACTGTTGTTCAAACTTCCAAAAGAAACTTAATATAAAGAATATAAATGTGGGTTTTATTTATATCCTCTATGTGACATAGAATTCATAGCTTTTACCAGCAATGAAAAGGTATTTTACTAAGTTATAACAAATTATATGTTACTTTTGTATACATTCAGTGGCATTTTGTATTTACAGCAGCATAGATAACATATTATGAAAGCATATTAGTTATTAGTGTATATCAGAAATTATAATAGTATTCCAAGTGAATTTGGAGTCCTAAGCATGTTTCAGAAGATGTAAAACATATACCACACCCAGATTCCAGATCGTTAAATTTAAATATGTTGCACAATTCAAAGAGAAACCTATCCCACTCTCTGTCACCTTAAACATGCCATGTATACTGATTTTGTGCATCCACACTTACAAGCCAACTACCACCCAGTGGAGAGAAAGAAGATCTTTCAGGGAGATTTGAAGTGTACGTCAGCTGGGGGCTGTCGGGGGGGAGAAGGTAGGGCAATGGGAAATGAAGGAATAAGAGTGTTTAGCCTTGTTTAGATCTAAGCACTGCTGATCATCAATTCATATTTTCACAAGAGAAAAAAAAAAAAAATGTTTCCAGACGCTCACTCTGCAGTGTTGCTTAGGGGTAAAATCAGGCTGTGGATGTTCATTAATGACAAAACATTTCAGTGCTCAAGCTTAGTGAAAAGAAGGGAGGAAGAGAGAGTGAGAAAAAGAAGTAAAACTGAACATGGAAGGAGGGAAGAAGGAGAGGGGGAAGAAGGGATCAAGAGAAACAGGGAGACAGAGAGGGACCATGTGTACACATGTGTGAGTGACAGTGTGTGGAACAGTGAAGGAGTGTGTGCCTTTTAAACAGTGAAAGAGAATGTGAACATGAAAGTGATTGTTAGAGCATGGAAGTGCCAGTGTGTGTGAGGATGTGAAACAGAGTATGTGAGTGAGTGTGTTGAAGGGAAAGAGATCTGTGAGTGTGAGAAAATGGTACTGGAAGGGTTCAGAGGGAACATGCATGTGTATGTGATGGTGATGGGAAAGGATATGGGGAGAGGGATGGGAAATGTGACTCAAAAAAGGGAAGACAAGATCACAGAACAGGGACATGAAAAAGGAAGAGAAGGAATGGGGAGAGGTGAAGAGGGGAGGAAAGGGGGCTAAACAGAATCAGAAATCAGAGTGGTGAAGATAAACAGGAGGAGAAAATAGAAAAGGGAGGAAAGATTACAGAGAAAACAGGAAAATGATGAAAAGAGGCAATAGAGGAAAAGGAGAGTAAGAAGGAAGTGGGAAAATGGGAAAAGAAAAATGAGGAGGGAAAAAAGAGAGAGGGGAGAAAACGATCAGCGGAAAGAAAGAAAGCTCTTGAAGAGGGAGAAATTGAGCCTAAGTGTCCAAGTGAAAGGGAAAATAAATGGGAGCAGGGAGCCAGCAGTTCTGAAAAAGTAGCTTAGGCTAGAGTAAAACAGAAACAAACCTGATAAACTTGTCAGACTCTCCAAGAGTACCCCATGACAGTAAAACAGAGACCTTGTGAATTGAGTTTCAAAGTGGCACCTGCCCCTCCTAAACCTCACACTTACTCATCCCCGGGCTACTTGGCGTTCCAGCAAAGTGCTTTAGCATCACGCGTCCAGCTTGCTACCTGCCCCAGAGTAAAGGGGCCAGGCTCCCGGCCGAATCAGCACCTGGATTTCTTGAGATGTGTGGGTTTTGTGTTTTATTTATTTATTTTTTTATGTTGATCACCACCAGCATTATTACTCAATGTTAAAAAAAAAAAAAAGGCAAGAAGGGTGGAAAGAGAGACAGAGAGAAAGACTGAGACAAGTACGAAAAGCACGCCGTTCCTCCTACCTAAGCACCGCCGTGTCCCCTTTTCTGACCATCATGTTGTCCACGGCCGCCCAGGGGAAGTCCACACTCTGTCCAGCCGGGAGGCAGGAGGGTAGCAGGCAGCACAGGCTGAGGAGCACCGCCGCCAGCCACTGGTTCGAGCAACAAGCACCCTGCACCAACAGCATCATGTCCATCCCTGCTAGGGCTGCTCACTCTCCAGCAGCTTTCAGCTCGCACTCCCCCACCCCCTGGTGCTGGCGAGTCTTCCCGGGAACCAGGCGGCGCGCCACAGGATTTTTTTTTTTTCCTCTTTTTTTCTTTTTTTTTTCTTTTTTTGTGGGTTTTTTTGGGGGGGGGTCGGTGGGTGGGTTTCTTTTCTTTCTTTTTTTTCTTTCCCCTCTAGTTGTTGGCTGTTGTTTCTCTCTTTTTTTGCCTCCCCTCCTCCTTCTCTTCGCTTTCCCTCCCTCCCTCCCCTCCCACCCCCTGGCACCACACTACACCTCCTCTCGGTTGCGTTTGGCCGAGTCCGGAGTGAGTCTAATTCTCGGGCGGCTCGCACACCATCTAGCGAGGAGGCGAGCGCGCCGGAGAGTGAGGGAGGAGGCGCGGCGGCGGCGGCGGCGGAGGCAGGGCGAGCGGCGGCGGCGGGCGGCTGCAATCGCAGCAGCCTTCAGAAGGAGCGCGGGGCGCAGCGGCGGCCGCTGGCCCCCGGGCTCGCGCGCGTTGCCAAGCGGCCGTTTCCTTAGCAACCCCGCCCGGAGACTGGGGATGCAGCAGGGGAGGGGGGGAATTTAAGGGGGGGAAAAAAAGAAAGAAAAGAAAGAAAACGGAAAAAAAATCCGGAGGAGGAGGTATATCACAATTATGCAAAGTGAGGGGGAAAGAGAGATGTGTCTTAGACAAAATGCTTCCCTTCTTGTCATATGCACTAGAGTGATGTTTTGCTAGAAAAGTCTCCGTGTCGGTGCTGAGGTGGAGAGCTGAGGGGCGCTTTGCTTTCCCTCTCTGGTGCGTTTTACCTCTTGAGACACCGTAACTTTAAAGTCCTCCAAGTTGTAGTCGGCGCCATCATGACGCCAGGGACTGTGAGATTTTGTTGTTTAATTTTTTTCCAATCTCTCCTGGGCGGCCGCGCTACAATCGATAAGTTGGCTACAGTCGGCCAACTAGTTCACTCTTTACCTCTTTTCGGAAATAGGTAGGGACGGTGGCGGGGGTGCTGCTTTTTGAGGGCACATGGAGGGGTGCATGTGGGGCCTTGCGGTATAGTAGCTGGTGTATCTACTGGGTCAGTCAATATGAATGGGAGGGCGCCCGCTACCCGCTCCCCACCCTATGCGTGCTGACACTAAATAGTGCGTGTGTGTGTGTGAGGTATGGTCGAAATGGAGGATGTGTGTGGATGTGTATGGGGTGAGTGTGTAGTATGCGCGTGCACGGATTCGTGCGCGCGCGGCACGCAGGCGCGGTGGGAGGGACGGGGCGGGTCGTGGCTGGACGCAGTCGGGAGGAGACTGCAATCAAGTGTTTTAATTGTGTAGAGCCGGGCAGTCCTGTTATGTACGAGGCAGTTTGACCCGTTTGAGCCTATCAGGCATAATGATCAGCGCATCCGAATCTAGACAGGACTGAGTTTTAGGGTTTAACGAGTCACAGGGTTATATATTTTTTTAACAGGCTCCAAACCAGGTTGGACAGATTTCCTCCTCCGCGGCGCAGAGAGGCTCCCCCTGCTTCCCACGCCGCAGCCTCTTAACCGATTGCCCCGCCGCTGGGAGCCGCTGTCCTGGCGTAAGGCAGACCCGGGTGCTGGGCAAGGGGCCGCCCCCTACCCTTTCCTACTTCATCTCTTCTTAAACTCGTTTCCAGATTCAAGACCCTTTAGCTATTCCGGGCCATTTGCAGATCAATGCGAAAACCGAGGCTGGAGTCAATAGCAGTTACGCCAATCAATCTTGTTCAGTGAGGAGTTTGGGAAGCAGAGCGAGGAAGTGGAGAGAAACAAGTAATTAAAAAATATGTTCACCACCACCACTACCACCCTCAGCCCCCTTAAGCAGTCTTTGAAGATTTTCTTCGCCTTGACGCCAGTCCTTCTTCCCTTGGAGGAAATAAATAAAGCAAAACCGCACATCCCTAACTCGTTTTCCTTAATGCTAGCGGGATCTTTTGGAAAAGCGCACAGAAGCAATAATCTCTGCAGGGGTCAGCATCCGGCTGCCTCCCCAGACTGAGCTCTTTACGAGGCAGGCAGGGAGTCGTTTTGTTTGTCGGTATCGGTGCTCAGGGTGATTTTTATCGCAATGCATGAGGATATATGGGGGAAATGGGGAAAGGGAAGTGTTCCCATCACCTGTGACCACCCAGGACTGACTGCTCCAAGAGCCCCTAACTAGCATCACCTCCCCGCTGAACTGACACTCCAGTGCTAGGCAATTAACCGAGATGCTTGCGGCAGGAGTTGCTGATGTTATTTGTATTCAAGCTTAACTCTCAAACCCTGCTCAGAAATTGAGTGCAATAGTAGTATTCAACTGCATTTTGAGACATCAATAAAATGTTAGTCATTTGCGGATGAATGAAAACATTTTCTTTACCGTCTGGTATGCTAGGGAAGTAATTGTCAAATGACAGACTCTTGCTAATATTGATGCCAAATACCTAGATAACACTGTCATCTTGTTAACTGCGTTTTTCTTTCTCGCGTGGTACACTGATGGATAAAGCTTAAAATTATCTAGGGCAAACGGAAGATTAGAAGAATCAGCATGTCACATGCATGGGCAAAACTATGCAGTATTATTTAATATTTTCTCTAGAAATGATCTAGATCCCATTGAAGAGAAGCAGAAGGCACAGCTTCCGGCATTGTGACTCAGTTTAGTGCTATTTTATGCAGAGATGGGATGCCAGAGTTTTCTAGTACAAGCTATGAAAAGCATCCTTTTGTAACTGCTGTTTCCCAGAGATCTGACATCTTGCGGGGGGCGGGGGGGGGAGCGGAATTTCTGTGACCAGGGACGGAGCTGTGCAGCAGTTTTAATATGTACAACAACCCTTCGGGCTTGTAAAAGGAAACTGGAACCACTTCTATTTAAAGGCAAAGAGTTTATTTTATTTCTAGTTTTTATCTCAACTTACATTCACTGATCACAAAGCACTTAAGTCTCACAAAACCCATCCAGAGGAAGCAATAACTAAACCTAGTTTATAGATGCATAGACTATTGGAAAGATTATTTTCATGTACATCAGGTAGCCCCTATTATTATGTGTACTTTTGCTGTCCTTTTGACTAGGGAGGAATGTGATTTTAAAAGCGCCTATGACTTTCTTTTCTCTTCATTCTTTCTAAGGGCATATTTCTGAGAGGATTTTACAAGGTTTCCAGTATTTGCTTTTGCGGTCCTACATTTCTTCCAAGCAGAGACTTAAATTCTGGCAGTCTTGGCTTCTTCTAAGGGAAAACCAGAACAAAAACAAATAACAAAATGCAAGAAAGAAAACCTCCCAGCTCAGATAGCACGTGGTTCCTTAGAAGAATATTTCTGAAGTATCAAGAATAGGTAACAGCATTGTTTGAACTTCTTAGATGGGGAGGGTTGGAGTGGTTATAGTAGGATGTAGGATACTCTCGGTCAAAGTATATAAGACCTGACATTGGAATGAATTACTACTTCCTTTTGAATCATGTACATTTATTTTATTTTATTTTCAAAGCTCAACTGCTAATATTCCAAGAAATATGCAACTAATTTGAGTTCCTTTGGAAGGAGAAAGGCGGAGCCTGATATGTGTGATAACTGATTATGTCATTATCTAGATTGGTTTACATCCCTGTTTTTCATGCCCTGAGACCTCAGAGGTGTTGAAAAGGTAAAGTTATAAGGAAGTTTCTTAAGCTTTCATAGTTTAATAAGCTTTATTTTTACAGTGTAAATGAGATTCATATTAGGAAAAAAATAGAATATAAATTCACATTTGTTTTCTGATGATGAGTGAGTAGACCCGGATATATCTTTCATGATATTACTGTCTAGGCATGAGAAATTTTAGGCAAGACAGGTCCCAAGACCTGATGGAAACTGCTAATGAGAGCACTTTGTAATTCCTGAGAGTTGGTCCGATAGCCCTTATAAACAGGACATATGAATAATAGCTCTCTAACGTGGGCCATAATTGATTCTCTATTTGAATTAAGCTGGTTTAAGTTTGGAACACCTTGCTATCTAGAGTAATGATTTGCAGGGCACTGTGAGAATTACACAGCTCAAGAATTTTGTTGGGGGCAGGCAAATATTCCTTTACAGAAAAGTTTCTCAAGCTAGACACTTTTGACATTTTGGGACAGGTAATTTGTTGTGGGGATTGCCCTGTGCATTGGAAAATGTTTAGCAGCATCCCAGACCTCTACTCATCAAATGTCAATTGTACTGAGAACTAACTTAAACCTTTGTATTCTTTAAATAGTGACAGCTACAGAGTATGCTCTCAGGAAATGGCTATTGAATAAAGGAAAGGAAAAGCAAAGTCATTTCACTGTTGACTATGTAAAAATCATCTTATTTTATTCACTTACCCATTTTTATCACCTTATCTATTAAATGTAGATGTTAACCAAAGAGATAAAAAGTGGGGTTGAAGAGGGGTGCAAGAATACCTAAGCTACTTTCAAAGCTCTTCAAGCCATTCCCATAGACTGGCCCTGGAAATTTCACCTAAGGACTTAAACCAGAAAGTGAAGTCTTACGATAAATGTGGGTGGAAATTATTTTCAAAGTATTGAAATTGTTGGGGCGCCTGGGTGGCTCAGTCATTAAGCGTCTGCCTTCGGCTCAGGTCATGATCCCAGGGTCCTGAGATTGAGCCCCACATCAGGCTCCCTGCTCCGCAGGAAGCCTGCTTCTCCCTCTCCCACTCCCCCTGCTTGTGTCCCCTCTCTCGCTGTGTCTCTCTCTGTCAAATAAATAAATAAAATCTTTAGAAAAAAAGTACTGAAATTGTTAACCACTTGTAAAATAATGAGTACAGCTTTAACCGTATATCATCATATATTTGTATGGGTTCTGGAAAAAAACTAATAAATACCTCTATCATTATTTACTTAAGATTTTTTCCTCACCCACTTCCAAAAGAACTTTAGGGACCTCAAGTGCATCTATTTAAATGTCAATTTTAATATTTTGTATTGGACTATCAGGAATGTAAAATCTTACATGTTCAAACTAATATTCGATTTTATTTTATTATGTTATTTCTTTTTATTTCCTAAAAAGTCCCATCTCTGATTGCAGAATATATACAATATATCTTGTATATATATTTTTATAAAGATTTTATTTGGTGGGGGAAGTTTTAATTTTACAACAAAACTGAGAGGGGTACAGAGATTTCCCTTATACACTCTGCCCCACACATGTAGCCTCCCCCATTATCAGCATCATTCGGCAAGGATGAACCTACATTGACAGATCATAAGGCTTCACTCTTGAAGTTGTACGTTCTATGGGTTTGGACAGATGTATAACAATGTACAGCCATCACTATAATATCATACAGAGTATTGTCACTACTCTAAAAATCCTCTGTGCTCTCACCTATTCATCTCTCTCTTGGCCATTCCTGATCTTTTTATTGTCTCCATAGTTTTGCTTTTTGCAGAACGTCATATAGTTGCAACCATACAATATATTGTCTTTCCAAACTGGCTTATTTCACACTTAGTAATAAAACATTTAAATTTCCTCTATGTCTTTCTATAAGTTGATAGCTCATTTATTTTTAGTGCTAATATCCCATTGTCTAAATGTACCTCAGTTTATTTAGCCAATTCACCTAATTAAGGATACATTGATTGTTTGCAAATTTTAGCAGTTATAAATAAAGCTATTATAAACACCCATATGCAGGTTTTTGTGTGGACATAAATTTTCAGCTCCTTCAGGTAAATACCAAGGAGTGGAATTGTTGGATCATATGTAAGAGTATGTTTACCTTTTTTAAGAAATCACCAAACTAAAAAAAAAAAAAAAGAAAAAAAAAGAAATCACCAAACTGTCTTCCAAAGGGGCTGTACCAATTTTGCATTCCCATCAGCAATGTATGGGGGTTCCTGTTGTTCCACATCTTTACTAGCATTTAGTATTGTCAGTGTTCTAAGAAGTGTGTAGTGGTATGTCATTTTCATTTATATTCCCTGATGACATATGATGTGAAGCATCTTTTCATGTGCTTATTTGCCATTTGCACATCTTTGATGAAGTGTATATTAAGATCTTTGGCTCATTTTTTAATCAAGTTGTCTGGTTTCTTGTTGAGTTTTTAAGAGTTCTTTGCATATTTTGGATAACAGTCTTCTATCAGGTATGTCCTTTGCAAATATTTTCTCTCACTCTGTGGCTTGTTTTCCAATTCTCGCGATATTGTCTTTCACTGAGAAGTTTTTAATTTTAATGAAGTCTAGCTTATTAATTATTTCTCTCATGGATTGTGTTTTGTGTTATATCAAAAAAGGCATCACCATACCCAAGGTCATCTAGATTTTCTTCTAAATTGTCTTCTAGGAATTTTAGAGCTTTGTGTTCTACATTTAAGTCTATGATATTTTTTGAGTTAATTGCTGTGAAGGGTGTAAGGTCTTAAATCTTAAATGACTTAATTTTATTCCTTTATCACTTTTTTCATAATTGGTAGATATTTTGTATATTTTATATATATATATATATAGAGAGAGAGAGAGAGAGAGAAGGGGAGGGTTCTTATTGTAAAGATTTATAAGCCATCTTGACTGCAATTGGTCATTTTTTAATTAGGATGAATTTTTACTACTAATGTAGTTTTCACAACATAAGTATAAAATCATGGCTTTAAAACATGGTCCTAAGCAGAAAGAAAAGAGCTCTTGTCATTTCATTCCATGACCACTTCTAGCAACTATTGGGATTTTTTATTGCTCTTTAGTAAGCTATGATATTCACAGTGAAGTGAGTCATTGTTTTTCCTTAGATTAGAGAAAACCAGCCAGATTTGAAGTGGAATAACTAAGAAACTGTATGACATACCTTTGAAAATTCATAAAAGCCACCCATGTACATGGTATCTTTTTTTTTCTAATGAACAACACACATTTAAAAACACGCTTTCAGAAAAATACATAAAATATAAAGGTGTATCTTAGTGCAGTATTATTTAAAGTTAACCTCCAGTTAATTATACCCAGATTAAGAAACAGAAAATTGCTAGAACACCAGAGGCCTCCTGGAAGCAACTTTTAATCCCAACCCCCATTTTCTCCCATAAAAGTGAGCACTATAATTTTTTCATGGTTTTCATTTCCTCATTTTCTTTACATTTTCACTACTCAGTTTTGCATAAAAAACATAAAAACAAGAAAAGCAACCAATAAAATTATTTCATGGTTATCATATCCTCTTTTTTTTTTTTTTTTACATTTTAGCACTAAGTTTTGCATCTCTTCTAAACAATGGCTTGCTTTTCAATGTACTCTTACAAAGTCATATCAATTAATTATACAATATGTAATCATACAGTATACACATTTTGTGTCTGGATTCTTTTACTGAACATCATATTTTATTTTATTTTATTTTTTTTAAAGATTTTATTTATTTATTCATGAGAGAGAGAGAGAGAGGCAGAGGGAGAAGCAGGCTCCCAAGGAGCAGGGAGCCCGATGTGGGACTCGATCCCAGGACCCTGAGATCATGACCTGAGCCGAAGGCAGACGCTTAACCATCTGAGCCACCCAGGCACCCCTGAACATCATATTTTAAAATTCCTTTATGCTGTTGTACAGCTGTTGACACCTCAGTTTTTTTGAATCTATGCAGCATTCCATAGTATAAATATATATTTTTTATATTTATCCATTATAATCCATTATATTGTTGACAGACATTTATGTTTTACATTTCTATCTCATACAGGCAATGATGATATGAACATTCTTGCACATCAGTGCTGAAAACTTCCCCAGCTTGAATAAGCTGGCCTACAAGTTTGTGGGAAACATACACACACACACACACAGATTTATTTTAAGGAATTAGCTCATACAATCATGAAACTGGCAAGTCCAAGATCTGCAGCTAGGGAGGCAGGCTCCAGACCCAGAGAAGTTCTGATGTTGCAGCTTGTATCTAAAGATAGTCTAGGGGCACCTGGGTGGCTCAGTCAGTTGAGCGGCTCCCTTTGGCTCAGGTCATGATCCCAGGGTTTTGGGATCAAGTCCCGCATGGGGCTCCTTGCTCAGCAGGGAGTCAGTTTCTCCCTCTGTCTGCCACTCCCCCTGCTTGTGTGCTCTCTCTCTGACAAATAAATAAAATCTTAAAAAAAAAAAAAAAAAAAGATAGTCTAGAGGCCGAATGAACTCTTCCCCCAGAGACCTCAGTCAGTTTTATCTTAAGGCCTTCAGCTGATTGAATGAGGCCCACCCACATTACAGAGGGTAATCTGCTTTACTCAAAGTCCATTGATTTAAATGTTAATCTCATCTAAAGAATTCCTTCACAGCAACACCAAGACTATTTGACCAAATATCTGGCTACTGTAGTCTAGTCAAGTTGACACATAAAATTAACCATCACCAGGCGCCTGGGTGGCTCAGTTGGTTAAGCGACTGCCTTCGGCTCAGGTCATGATCATGGAGTCCCTGGATTGAGTCCTGCATCGGGCTCCCTGCTCAGCAGGGAGTCTGCTTCTCCCTCTGACCCTCCCCCCTCTCATGTACTCACTCTCTCTCATTCTCTCTCTCTCAAATAAATAAAATCTTTAAAAAAAAAAATTAACCATCACAGTGTTTTACTTCCAATTCATTGCAATGCTAATGGATAGGCCTTCCTCATCTCAGTTTAAAATAAGAGAGTTTATTAAGATACCAAATCTTGACTGCCCCATATTCTATTCTGACAAAATTTCAAGTCAGTGTTATAAATTCTCTTGTTGCTTAAATCAAATACATAGCATTAAGAAGGCTTGTTTTTTTTTCTTAAATCATATTAGATGAAGGATATAGGAGACAACTTTTATTTTGTTGCTGTTGATGATATTGTCTGTTTTAATCATAGAGCTTTAAAACTTTGCTGCTTGAAATTATACCAAAACTATAGTAACAGAAAAAACAATTTTAATTGGGGAAGATGAGAATGCCGAAGCATCCCTACCTTGAACTAATCAACTCACTTCTGTTAGAGCCAGTGGAATCCTATGAACTGAGTAGAATGTCAAGCATTGTTCAGAAAGACTGTGTTTATATATATAGGACTCTCTTGCCCAGCAGGTTTACTAAGATCAGATTTATTTTTCAGGTGGCCTCGTTATCTTATCAACACCAGTCTCTCAGTCACCTCTAGGATTTGAATCACCACTAATTTGTTCTCCATTGCTATTATTTTATCATTTTGAGATGGTTATATAAATGGAATCATATGGCATGTATCCTTTTGAAGCTGACTTTTATTCATACAGCGCAATGCCTCTGAGACCCATCCAAGTTGTTTCTTGTATCAATAGTTTCTTCCTTTTACTGCAGAGTCATTGGCAAAATGGATGTACCACACTTTGTTTAATCATTCACTTATCTTGGGGATATTTTAGTTGTTGCCAGTTTGGGGCTATTACAAATAAAGCTACTATTAAAAATCACTTCTAGATTTTTATGCAGACTTATTTTCATTTCTCTGGAATAAAGACCCAGAGATATGATTGTGGGGCCATGTAAATATATGCTTAGTTTTTTACAAGAGACTTGCAACCTAATCACAGAGTGGCTGTACCTTTTTATATTCCAACAGCAGTCAATGCATGACAGATCCAGTTTCTCCACATCCTCACAACATTTTCTTATTGTCATTAGTTTTTATTTTAGCTTTCCTAATTTGTAGTGATATCAAATACAGATATCTCATTCACTGTGATTTTCATTTTGTATTCATTCATTGTGGTTTTGATTTGCATTTTCCTCATAACTAATAATGTTGGAATTCTTCTCATATACTTATTTACCACCCTTGAATCTTCTTCAGTGAAATGCCTCCTCATGTCATTTGCCTGTTTTCTTTTACTTTTTTTAAAGATTTATTTCTTTATTTCAGAGAGAGAGAGAGAGAGTGCACCAATAGACGGAGGGGGGAAGCCGACTTCCCACTGACTGGGGAGCCTGACCAGCTCAATCCTAAGACCCAGAGATCATGACCTGAGCTGAAGTCAGATGCTTAACTGACTGAGCCATCCAGGCACCCCTCATTGCCCATTTTTCTAATCAAATCACTTATTTTCTTACTAAGTCTGAATGTTTTTCTTAAATATTTTCTAGATATTAATTCTTTTACAAATACGTGATTTGAAAATATTTTCTTTTAGACTGTGCTTTGCATTTCATCCTCTTAAGTTTTTCATGAAGCAAAATTTTCAGTTTTAATGAAGTTTAATTTGTCCATTTTTTAAAATTATTTTATGGATCCCACTTTCTGTATCTAAGAACATTCACCAAGCACTAGGTCCTGAAGGTTTTCTACTATGTTTTCTTCTAAAAGTTTCATAGTTTTCCTTCTAAATCTATTATTCATTTAGAGTCAAATTTTATACAAGGTATGATGTTTAGGCCAAGATTATTTTCGTTTTGTTTTGTTTTTTTTTATTTTGCCTATGGATTTAAATTATTCCAGTTCAGTTACACCAATCATTTTTGAAAAGCCTATACTTCCTGCACTGAATTCTTTTGGCACCTTTCTCAAAAGTCAGTTGTGTGGGGCTATTTCTGGGTTCTTTATTCTGTTCCATTGATCTATGTGTCTATCCTTTAACCATTTTTGATCATTATAGCTGTAAAAGTCTTCATTATAGCTTATAAGAGTGGTTCCTCTCACTTTATTCTTGTTTATCAAAATTGTTTTCTTTATGCTATTTCCTTGGCCTCTTGATATACATTTTGGAATAATCTACATTAATTTGTATATCTACAAAAATATTTTTGGTTTTTATTGGACTTTTGTTAAAACTATATATCAATTGGGGAAAATTGACTCCTTTACTATATTGAAACTTCTAATCCATGAGCAAGGCATATCACTCCATTTCCTTAAAACTCCTTTGATTTCTTTCAACAATATTGTATAGTTTCCAACATATAAGTTCTTTTCTGTTAGATTTATACCTAAATATTTACTTATATTTTGAACACTTGTAAGTTGCATGGCATATTTAATTTTAGTTTTCACATATTCATCATTAATATATAGAAATAAAATTAATTTGTATGTTTTGGTCTTGTATCTTATGGCTGAACTCACTTATTCTAAGAAGTTAATTTTACACATTTCTTGGGATTTTCTACACAAATCATTATTTCATCTACAAATAGGAACAATTTTCAGTTTTATTTCTTTCTACCATTCTGTATATCTTTTATTTATTTATTTATTTGTTTGTTTGTTTGTTTATTTTAGCCTATTGTGATAGCTAGGACTTCTAGTAATAGGTTGAATAGCAGTGGGGGATGTGGAGAGTCTTGCTTTGTTTCCGATATTTTGGATGAAAGCATTCAGTCTTTCACGATTAAGTGTGATACTAGCTGTAAGGTTTTTTTGGTAAATAATCTTTATCAAGTTGAGAAATTCTTACTGTATTTCTCATTTCCTGAAAGCTTTTTTCACAAATAGTTGCTGAATTTTGTTGAATGCTTTTTTCTGCATCAGTTGATGTCATGTGATCTTTTTCTTTTGTAGTATGGAGGATTACATTAAGTGATTTTTGAATATTGACCAAGCCATTTTTCTATTGTTCTCTCAAATGTTATTAGATGGATGCCATGGTATCCAATTGTAATTTTATTTTATTTGTCTATTTCTCCATTTAGTTCTATCAGTTTTTGGTTCACACTTCTTATAGTTCTGTTGTTTGATGCGTGCACATTTGCAATTGCTATATTTTCATAATGGATAGCCACTTTTCTCCTTAAGTAATGTTTGTCTCTGCCTCTCTGTCCCTAGTGATTTTCTTTACTCTGAACTGTACTTTATTTGATGTGAATGGAGCCCCTTCTCTTTTCATTTGATTCATGTTTGCATGGCCTATCTTTCCCTATTTAACTTTCAACCTACCTATATTATTACATGTAAAGTGAGTTTCTTACACACAGTATATAGCTGAGTCATTTTTTTCTTAACCCACTCTCAATCTACATTGTTTAATTGATGTATTTAGATCATTTATATTTAATTTACTAATTCATAAACCAGGAAAAATTCTACTATTTTATTATTTTTGGTTTTGGTTGTTCCCTTTGTTTTTTGTTTCTATTTTCTTTTCTCCTGCCTTACAGAGGGTTCAAACGTTTTAGAACTGCATTTTGATTTATGATAGCATTTTTCAGTGTATCTCTTTGTATATATAGACTTTTTAGTTGTTGTTTTAGGTATTACATTATATATACCAAACTTGTCATAGTCTACTAGTTTCAAAATCTTACCTTTACAAATTAAGTGTAGAAGCCTTACATCCCTTTAAATCTGTTTAGCTTCTCCATTTATGGTAAAATTGGCTTAAGTATTTCCTCTACATACATTGAGAACATCAGGTGATATTTTAAGTTTTGCTTCAACCATTAAAATAATTTAGAAAACTCAAGATGAAAAGGGAAGTTGGTTATGTTTACCCATATATTTGCTCTTTCTGTTGTTCCTTGTTCTTTCCTGATATCTTAGTTTTTCTTCATCTGAGAATATCTTGATTTTTCCTCTATTCCTAAAGTATATTTCTGCTGAGTATAGAATTGAGTTGACAGTTCTTTGCTTTTAGCACTTGAAAAATGTGGCCACTTCTTTCTGAACTTCATGGTTTCTAATAAGATATCTGCTTTCGTTCAAATTGTTTTTCTCCTGTAAGTAAAGTGTTATTTCTTGTGTGCTATTTTCAAAAATAATATTTTTGTTTTAGTTTTCAGAAGTTTTACTATGACTTCTCTCGTATGAAAATTCTGGGTTCAACCTGTTTGGGATTTGCTGAGCCTCCTGAATCTATAGATTATATCTCATGCCAAATTTGAGACATTATCAATCATAATTTCTTCAAATACTTTTTCAGTACAACTCTCTTTATCTTTTGTTTCCAAGACTCCAATGGCATAAATATTAGATCTTCTGTTATAGTCCCTCAAGTTCCTGAGGGTCTGTTTTTGTTCTTGTTTTTGTTTTTCCCGTCTATTTCTTCTCAGTTGTTCAAACTAGGTAATAACTATTCTGTCTTTGAGTTTGCTAATTCTTTACTCTGTCCTCTCTACTTTTGAACCTATTCACTGAGTTTTAAATTACTCTTTCTGTTCTAAAATGTCATTTTAGTTTTTCTTTGTATTTTTTATTTCTTTGCTGAGACATTTTTGTTGAAACTTTAAAAAAAAATTTGTTTCCAGCATTTTTATTTATTTATTTATTTATTTTTTAAGATTTTATTTATTTATTTGACAGAGAGAGACATAGCGAGAGCAGGAACACAAGCAGGGGGAGTGGGAGAGGAAGAAGCAGGCTTCCTGAGGAGCAGGGAGCCTGATGCGGGGCTCGATCCCAGGACTCTGGGATCATGACCTGAGCCGAAGGCAGACGCTTAACAACTGAGCCACCCAGGCGCCAAGTTGCAGCATTTTTATGATCACTCCTTTAAAATTCTTTTCAGATAATTCTAACATCTGTGTCATCTTGGTGTTGACATTTGTTGATTTCTTTTTCTCATTCAAGTTGAAATTTTTGTGTTTCATGGTATGATAAATGATTTTTTATTGAAAATTGATTACTTGGGTATTATCTTATGAGACTGGAAATTATTTAAACCATATGTTTTAGTAGTCTTCCTCTGACACATTTCTGCTGGGGAAGGAGGGTACCACCTCTTTATGCCAGATCAGGGTAGAAGTCTCTGTTCCCACCCAGGGACGAGGGGGAAGGGGTTCCATGTTATTAGTGGACTGGTATAGAAAATCAGGTTTCCACTAGGTCTCCACTGATACTACACTGGCTGGGAGGGGAACAGCACCTTGATACTGCTCTCCTCATGGCCTCCACTGATACCATAGTGGTGGAGTGGCCTTACTTATGAGTGATAGTGAAATTTTTGACTCTCCACTAGGTCTCCTCTGACACCATCAAAGCAGCGATGGACAGGGTGTGTCATTACTGCCTGGTGGGGAAGAAAATCCTGCCCACTCAACTCAACCATTTTTATTTTATTTTATTTATGTATTTGTTTATGTATGTATTTCTATATGTATCTATCTATCTAGTTAATGAAGTATAGTTTACACACAATGTTACATTAGGTCTAGGTATACAACATGCTGATTCCATAGCTCTATACATTATGCTGTACTCACCACAAGTGTAGCTGCCATCAGTCAACTCAACATTTTTTAATATCACCCCTCCTCTCCACTCCCAACCCTTTACTTCTACCTACCCTTGCAGGAAAGGAAATTTGGTAAGTTTTGTTGCAGCCTGGGAGACTAGTCTATTCTCCTCATAGACCTTTACTGGTGAAGGTGGTGTGGGATGCAGTTTTTTCAGTGGTATTTGGCAGGACTAGAGCAATTATTGTCTAAAAGCTTGCTTCTTGCTAGGCTGCCCCTTTTCTGGTACTTTGGCTAGAGAAAGCAGGCTTTTTCTGGCAGGGTTTATTTGTTTTTTGTTTTGTTTTGTTTTGTTTTGTTTGTCTATGCCTATTGGCATTTCTGAGTTGCCATCTTCTCTATCACCCAGTCCGGCTTAATTCATGAGGGAAAAGGAAAACCCAGGGAATGCAGAGCCATGTTGTTCCTCAGATCCTTAGGTTCCTAGCCAGTTGGACTTCTATTCCCTACTTTTAAGAGTCATCTTATGCTTGTTTTACATATGTCAAGTTTTTAATATAGTGGAAAGAATGGGGTAAAGCACATCTAATCCATCTTTCCTAACACGTAGCTGCCTTAATTTTTTTCATTATAAATTTATTTTTTCTGGTTAGCTCAACCTAGGTTTTCATATCTTCTATCTCAGAATGTTGCTTGAACTGGGCTTATTCCTTACCACCATAGAATATAATGTCAGTAATGTTTACAAGGGAAACATAAAAATCTAAGGAAGAAAAATTTAGTGTTTAATGAACTTTCTTAATTACAGAACTTCTCTGACCCAGTTAATATTTCAGAACACCCAGCCTCTATATATATGATACCACTGAAATGGCTATGTCTCTATCAATCTTTACTTTTGCAATTCTGTAACTATTGTTGATTGTCGAAATCAATCAGAAAAACTTGATTGCAATATAAATAAATATGAAGATGGCTATATACAGTGGAAAGACCTCATGGCTATAAATGAAGAAAAGGTCAAAATTTTTATGAGTGTAGCTAATTTTAATCAGTATTTTTAAGTTAAATGATAATTATAATGAACGAAAACTGAAATAGAGGACAGGAGACCTCAATTCTTACCAAGTTTTAGCTACCTAGTGTAAAGGATCAGAGACAAAACTTTTTCGTTGGACTCTATCCCAACTCTTGCCAGCCAGCAAGGTTGGAATAACATGTAATCTTTAAGGTTATTGTCAGAATAATTGGATGGACTGAGTATGTTTACTGAATGAATAGTGTGGATTAATGCTACCTGATCACAGGTCATCTCAGTCCTTCTTGGGCACTCAGTATTTACTCTCCATCTCTCGATACTTTTGGATATGCTGACTGGATGTGAGCTGTCCACACAATTGATTTCTGTTCTGTTATTATTATTATTCAAATATCATAGTTTAAAAATACATCATTCAATATAAGAAACATACAAACTCTCACTTTTTCCTTGGAGTTTAAGGGAAGTATTTATTTGGACTATGAAATGGAGATTTGTACACATGGATATGTTATGAATAATGAAGAGTCAAAGTTGGATTTACAGGATTAAAAGAATTAAAATGTCTCTAGACTACAATTTTGGTAGGAGAGTAAATGCTTTACTTTTATCTTGGTACACATCCTTTCCTGGCATGTGCATGCAAATGCATGTGCACAAACACCCTTTATTAATAATGCAAGAAATTTAAGGGACTGGTATTGGTTTAAAGAATATGTTATGAAACTCATGAAAATAGTTTTTTTAATTGAGAAACGTCTGCAGTCTAAAAGATATCTTCCCAACCTCCACAATCTCTACATGAGGCATGTAAATGATCAGGTCTTAGAACAAATAAAATTATGCTCTATTTCTGTAATTATAATCTAGGGGCTACACTTACACTTATCTGCCAGTTTTAATTGGATCTATAAGGTAAGATTTATTTATGATAATTCATGGATGATCTAATTGTCCATATTCCAAAAAGCAGATCCAGATGCTATTAGGAACTCTTAATAATATTTAGTCCGGATTCTCTGAGAAAGGAGAGAAGGATTGTGGCCAGACAATAGCAAAATTTCTTGTAGTCTGATTAGCTCATTTTTCCAAATGCTTTTTCTCTTGGCCATATCACCATTCAGAATCCAATTTTGGCATTCCCAAATGACTCATTTATCTGGATTATTCATATATAATGAGTGTGTTATTTTGTGGTGCAGGATCACATGGCTTTTGGAGACCGAAACCAACTTTATTTCATTATGACTGATTTCCTAATGTTCCACACAATTTTCACTGCAGAATGGAGGCAGCAGCATGGAAGTGATGATGAATTAGTATTTATTATAATTATTTCACAGATAATTTCTATTTATATTTATCATGACTCCACCTCACAAATGCATTTATTTCAAAAACATTTTTGTTCTAGATGACGAGTGATTTCTCCAAATTATCTTATAATCTGAGACACCATTGTCACTATCAAGTTTAACAAGAAAAACAGGTGCCAAGACAAGAAGATTTAAGACAAAATAGATATAATGTATGAAAAAACAATACGAAACCCACTACAAACATTCGTTGAAAACTTGTATGCCAAATGTGGTAAGTTTTTTTTTTTAATTAGCTATTTTTATAGATTATTATTTGTTATACTTGTATATTATCTATTTTTTACTTTGGTAAACAAACTGCATAATAAAAACACAAGTAACATATTTGTTTAAAAATATTTGTTAATCATAGCTGTAAGATAAAGCATTAAGTTATAAAGCAATTTAATCAACAAAATTTTTTTGTTTCAATATAATTCTGAAGCCTTTTTCTCTTTTCTCTGTATTTTAAGTATCATAAATTTGTCATTATTGCGTTTTTCATCAAAGAATCTTACCATATCTCAAATTTAATATTCTAAATTTAAATACTGTTAAAAATTATTTTTAGTGAGCCTATATTAAGCTTTAATTTTTTAAAGGAATAAATACTAAACAAAATTTTGTCTATTGTTTGCCATGTATCAGTAAAAAGTAATTGAAAATGCTTAATTTCTGTTCACCAGAAAATGATAACTCTCTATTACCTAAATAACTAATTTCCAACATTCCTTTTTGCTCACCCAAAACTAATCATTCAGATAAGTTTTTTTTTTTTTTTAATTATTGTGTCACAGACAGTCTACAGAATGGGAGAAAATTTTTGCAAACCGTATATTGGATAAAGGATTAATATTCAAAATATATAAAGATCTCAGTCAACTCAAAAACAACAATAGCAACAACAAAAACCCCAAATAATCTAATTAAAACACGGACAGAAGACATTTCTCCAAAGAGAACAACAAAATGGCCAACAGACACATGAAAAAATGCTCAACATCACTAATTATCAGGGAAATACAAATCAAAACCACAATGATATATCACCTCATACCTGTTGAATGCCTGTCATCAAGCCAAGAAACAACAGGTGCTGGAGAAGATGTGGTGTAAAAGGGATCCCTTATGTATTGTTGGTAGGGATGTGAATTGGAACCACTATGGAAAACAATATGGAGGTTCCTAAAAAATTAAAAATAAATCTACCATACAATCTAGCAATTCCACTTCTAGGTATATACCCAAAGGAAATAAAAACATAATTTTGACAAGATATTTACATTCCCATGTTTCTCACAACATTATTCATAATAGGCAAGGTATGGAAACAATCCAAATGCCCATTAATGGATGAACAGATAAAAAAGATGTGGTACGTATACATAATGGAATATTATTCAGCCATAGGAAAGGAAGATACCCTTCCATTTGGCTCAGATTTTTCCACTTGTAAGATGAACATATTTTTAGGATGCTTGGGTGGCTCAGTCAGTTAAGCGTCTGCTTTCACCTCAGGTCATGATCCCAGGGTCCTGGGAGCAAGCCCCGCATCGGGCTCCCTGCTCACCTGGGAGTCTGCTTCTCCCTCTGCCTCCCTCTCTGCTTGTGTGCTCTCTCTCTTTCTCTCAATCTCTCTCAATAAATAAATAAAAACTTTAAAAAAGAGATGGACATATTTTCACTTCCAGAGTAGGAGCCCCAGACATGCAAAGAGGAGCTGAATATAAACAATCAATGTCCATGAGAATGACTCTTGATGAACCAATTTCCCACTCCAGTTTCTATTCAGTCTACCTTTGGGAGCTGTCCCAGCTTTGACTTTGATCTACAGAGTCCAGTAGATCTCTTTATGGGAGGTTAGGGCAATGGCAACACCATTCCCTATGTGGAGCAAAGTTCTACCTCAGAACACAATATGTACACAATTAACTCATTCAGAAATTAAAGGAACCTTTATATATACAGATCCATCATTTTTAGAAAGGGAAATTACAAATATTTTCATCTATCATCATCATCATCTGGATATCAGTGTTATGTGCTTTTCCCTGAGCTTTTTCTGAGCAAGCAATCCAAGAGACAACACAAAATGCCTTTATGGTCCAGCTTTGGAAGTCATGCATCATAATTCTGTCATATACAAATAGTTGTACCATCTTATCTGTGATTCAATGTGGGAGGGCCCCTCTTGAATACCAGGAAGCAAGATCACTCTGAGACCCATCTTAGAGGCTAGCAGCCAAATATGTTTACCTGAGTTTATAAAACTTAATGTTTTATATTTTTTTAATATTTAAAAATATTTTAATTTATCCAGATTTTCAAGTCATTAATATATTTCTAAATGTTAGGTTTAATTCCAGAATGATATTCCATTGTGTAGCTATGTGTAATTGTATAGCTATAATTTATTTAACACATCTATTATTGGAACATTTAGGTCATTTTATTTTTTGCCATTTTAAAACAACCAGTGAGCAAATTCAGTGCTAGATCTTTACATAGAAATGGAATAATATGGATCCTTAAAATTACTAGAATTAAACTCTCTGGATCCAATGGCACAAGCCAGAAGGATAAGCTTTGAATATATTGGAAAATTGTTCTCAAAAAAAATTATTTCAGTTTAATTTTTTATTAGCAAAGAATTGTGAGTTGTCTATTTTTTTCTGATTTGATAATAAATTGTATTACTTGTACTTTCATTAATATTTCTTTATTACTAATTTTGCTGAAATTTATTCATAAATTCATTGCTGATTCATATTTTGGAGATTGCACATATATACATACATATGTAGACATATTGAGAGATATGTACATACATAGATTTATAAAATTAATGTTTTGCTTTTTAAAAATTATTTCTTAGAGTGTATTACATTTAAAAACTATAAATCATATTTTTAAATAGGCTTTATTGTTAGAACAGTTTTAGATAAACAGAAAAATTGAGAAGATAATACAATTTCCCTTATATTAACCATTTACATTAATATGATATATTTGTTATAATTAATGAACAATGAATAATTAATGAACAATTATTGATGCATTATCGTTAAAGTCCACACTTTTTTCAGATTTCCTTAGATTTTACCTAATGTCCTTTTTTTATTTCAGGATGCCATCTAGGATATTACCTTACCTTTAGTTGTCACATATCCTAAGGTTCTTCTTGTCTGTGAAAGTTTCTCAGATTTCCTTTGTTTTTGATGACCTGGCCAGTTCTAAGAAGTACTGATCCAGGTATCTTATAGAATGTTCCTCTATTGGAATTTGATGTCTTTTTAATGAATAGACTAAGGTTATAAGTTTTTAAGAAAAGAACTTCAGAGGCAAAGTACCATTTTAATCACACCTTGTCAAGGGCACGTACTGTTAAAATGATTTATCACAGTTGATGACCTTGATCACCTGGCAAAAGGTATTTGTCAGGATTCTCCACTATAGTTTCAGTCTCTCTTCTCTCTCTCTCTCAACCCATATGTAAAAAATGAGGACTTATGCTCCCATGGAATATCTACATAAAATGTTTATAATTCTGAATCAGAGATTTGATTTGTCTCAAGTATTACTTTATTTTATTGCTCAAATTGTTTGAGCTTTGGTAATTGAGAGCTCTTTCATCAGATCCTTTGACATACCCCTATCAATCGAGGTTTTTGTTTTCATATTTTCTGAGAAAGTCTTTCCTTTTTGGCACTACTAGATGCTCTAGACAAACAGGTTCATCTTGTGTATTTCTTGCATCAGTCCTGGAAGCAGGAATTCTCTATGAAAACTCTGTGTGTGTGTGTGTGTGTGTCTGTGTCTGTGTAACTGGAGAATGATATAAGAAACCAATATATGGTTACGGTTACCAGGTATGCTCACTTCTGCCAGGGTGCCATTGCTTCTAACCCATGTCAGCTGATGTAGCAAAGACATACATGTGTTTATGCTAACCTGTGTATATCCACACATATATAAATATTTCTATATGTATTTGTAACTATATTAAGCAAAACATGAGTTCATATTGATATCTCCATGAGGTCTACTTCATTAGCATATGAGTCACTCTAAACTTTTCCTCTTAGTTTTCTGGAAATTCCCACTCCAAATAGTGAGAAACTTCACTCCCACTTTCTGCCATCTAGTTACTTAATTGTTCAATTTCCATTTTTACATGTATAGTAGTATCAGAATTGTTAGCCTATTCCTCCATGGGAAAATACCTTATTAACTAGAACACAGGGCTTATGTGTAGTTCTCTTTTTTTTTTTTTTTTAAGATTTTATTTATTTATTTGACAGAGAGAATGAGAGAGAGAGCACATGAGAGGGGGGAGGGTCAGAGGGAGAAACAGACTCCCTGCCGAGCAGGGAGCGCGATGCAGGACTCGATCCCGGGACTCCAGGATCATGACCCGAGCCGAAGGCAGTCGCCCAACCAACTGAGCCACCCAGGCACCCTATGTGTAGTTCTCTTGACTTCAGTCTTATAATTCCACTCATTTTCAAAGTTACTTAAAAAGTCAGCACCTTTTCTTTCCACCCCCTTCAGTGACATTGTTTCATACATTTGAAATAGTGAGTTCTTTTGTCACTATCTGCTTTCCATCCTGGAAACTCTCCATGTCTTAAAGGAGAGATTTTAAATTTTTTCATTCATAACTTTCACTTTCTGTGCCATAAAGTTCTATAGATTTTGACCAATGCATGGTACTGTGTACCCACCTATTATAGCATCATTAAAAAATAGTTTTACTGCCCTAAAAATTCTCTTGTTTCACCTATTCTATCAACTCCCAAACCCCTGACAACCACTGATCTGTCTACTATCTATAGTTTTCCTATTTCCAGAATAATATTTAGTTGGAATCATACAGTATATAGCCTTTTCAGACTGCTTCTTTCACATAGCAATGCGATTTGAAGACTCATACATGTCTTATTGTGGCTTAATAGCTAATTTATTTTTGTCACTGAATAATATGTCATTATATGGATGCATCATAGTTAATCCATTCACCCGTTGAAAGATATCTTGGTTGCTTCTAAGTGATTTTGAATGAAGGTGTTACAAACTTTTACGTGCAGGTTTTTATGTGGACATAGTTTTTTTGATAAATACCCAGAAGCACAATTGCTGAACTGCCAAACATCTCCTAAGCTGGTGTACCATTTTGCATTTCCATCAGCAATGAATTAAGTCCCTGTGGCTCTAAATCCTTCCCAGCATATGGTATTGTTAAGTTCTTTGGATTCTAGCCATTCTAATAGGTGTGAAGTGGTATCTCACTGTTGTTTAAATTTCCAATTCCCTAATTACAAATAATGTTGAGCATGTTTTCATATGCTTATTTGTCATCTATTTATCTTTTTTTGGTGAAGTGTTTGTTCAGATCATTTTGTCCATACTGAATTGGGTTGTTTGCTTTTTTATTGTTGAATGTTAAGTAATTTTTATTATATTTGTACACAACTCTTTTATCATATGTGTGGTTTGTAAACAATTTCACCCAGTTTGTAGCATGTATTTTCATTCACTTTACAACATATTTTGCAGAGCAGAAAATTTTAACTTAATGAAGTCTAACTTTAATTTTTTTCATGGGTCATACTTTTGGTGTTGTGTCTTAAAACCTATCACCAAACCCATGCTTTCCTAGATGTTCTATGTTATATTCTGCATTTTTATAGTTTTCCAGTTTATATTTAGTCTATGATCCATTTTGAGTTCATTTTTGTGACAGACATAAGGTTTATGTCTAGTTTTGTTCTTTTATATGTACATAAATACATAAATATTCATGTATTTATCGTGTCCTCTCCAGCATATCAAGGATTGTAAAGCCTGAAGGGAAATGTTGGCTATGTATTACTTTCTTTGATGATAAAAACATTTTAAAATCTTTGTTGCCAGAATTGCTGTCCATTAGCCACATATGGTTATTGAACACTTAAAATGTGGCTAGAGCAACTGATGAACAAAATTTTTACTTTTATATAATTTTACCTAAATTTCAAATTTAAATAACTATAAATAGGTCATAGCTACATACTGGACAGCAGAGAAAAGAGATTAATCAGGGATGCTGTAATCTTTTTTTTTTT
>NC_138372.1:54629180-54668077 GCF_054177405.1 Leptonychotes weddellii
ATAGAGATTTAATAAAATATAATGATAACATAATGTGGTAATGCTTTGAGGTAAATTTTTTTATTAAAAGACATAATAGCACTAAAAGACAATGAGATATCAAGCCATGAAAAGACATGGAGGAACCTAAAATGCATATTACTAAGTGAAAGAAGACAATCTGAAAAGGCTATATATGATAGGGTTCCAATTATATGACATTCTAACAAAGCTATGGAGGCAATAAAACGATCAGTGGTTGGGGTACCTGGATGGTGCATTGGTTAAGCCCCCAGCTCTTGGTTTTGGCTCAAGTCATGACTTCAGGGTGCTGATCTCAGAGTCATAAGATCAAGCCCGTCGTGGAGTCCTTGATGGAGCCCTACATCGGGCTCCACACTCAGCACGAAATCTGTTTATGATTCTCTTTCCTTCTCCCTCTGCCCCTCCCCCATCTCTCTCTCTCTCTCTCTTTCAAATAAACAAATCCTAAAAAGAAAAATCAGTGGTTGCCAGAGGTGGAAGGGGTGAAAATAAATAGGCATAGCACAAAGGATTTTTAGAGAAGTATGTTACTCTGTATAATGATGGCTATGACATTAAACATTTGTCTAAACTCACGGAATATACAACACTAAGTATGAACCTTAAGGTAAACTATGGACTCTAGGTGATTAGGATATGTCAGTGCAGGTTCATTTGTGGTAACAAATGTACCATTCTGGTGAGTTAATTTTTTTTAAAGATTTTATTTATTTATTTGATAGAGGGAGAAGGAGAGAGCACAAGTGGGGGAATGGCACTTTGGTGCCTTGGTTTAGACTATCTTTTCGAGTATTTTTGTGTAGCAAGCAGACTTGAAAGTTAGAGATACTCTTTCCACTCCACTCCTACCTTTTCCCCCAGCAAAAGGTAGGTTTCTTTATTGTCCCATATGTTAAACTTCATGTGTTCTGGGGCTGAATCGAAGCATACTTGCTGCCCGTTATAACAAATGTAGGTTCCTTAAGCTCACAGTCCCACTGCATGTGTGAGTGTCATCTGGCCCTCTTCAAGTTCCTCTTTGGAAAAGTGGATTTGGAAAACTTGTACACATGCTAATTCTCTGGCTACTGCTATTGCTGTGATTAGTAAACTATACTTTGTCTCTGACACAGAATTCATATCTTTTTCCAGCATGCATGAAACTAGGGCATGCTAACTTGTTAGCTTGCAAGGAAATATTTCAGATCATTCTCCATTTGTGGCACTATCCTTATTAATATCCATAAGGAAATAAAAATAAGGAAAAATCAACAAAACCTCAAGATGATGGCTATCTCTGGGAGAGGAATGTAAGAAAGATTTGATGAGGGAAAGGTACTGAAAGGAGTTTCTGATGCATGGGCAATATTCTGCTTCTTCTCCTAGGTAGTAGCTAAATGGATATTGAATTTATAATTTTTGTTTAAATTGTGCATATGTGTTTTATGCACTTCTCTCTATGTTCTCATAATAAAAATTGTTGAAATAATAGTTTAAGAACTCAGTGTAGGTAATATATATGTAAGCATTTAGAACTTTGCATATAGTAAATGCTAGATAAATTTTAAAAAGAAAGCAGCATGAACATAATTTATATTTATTACAATACTTAATTATATAAAATGTAAAGCAATAAGTCTAGAAGAAAATAAAACTGAATACTAATAGTTATCTCTGAGTGGTATAAATAAAGACCGTTTCTTTTGCCTCCTACCTTTACATTTAATTTTGCACTTAAAATAATTAGTATATAAGCGGGATGGAAAAATTTCCTTAAATTAACAAAAACAAAACAAAAAGAATCTTAAAAAATATCTCTAGCACATGTAGTACAAAACTGCATGGACCACCTGTAAAAATATGCTGCTAATATTGAAACAATTACCAATTTATGAGAAATTAAGATACTAGGAATCAAACACAATTTTCACAGTAGAAGCATAAGGCTAGATTCAAGAACCACAAGAGAGAATTCAGTCTAGAAGTCTGAATCAGAAACTAACCCCTTCCTCTTTTAAAAGAACTAGACTGGCTAGAGGGGTTTACCAGGGTCCCTATTTAAAGCTAAGTGTATGCCTACCACAGAATGCTCAAGGCAGTTGTTAAATGTCCTTTCACTTCCTCTAATAATAACAATGATCGATTAATAAAATAATTATTTTAATATTCAGCAAAATATCAACAGGTAACATTTATTGGGTATTTACTTTGGGAAAAACAATATACCAGCAATTCACATGCATCATCTCATTTAATTCTCAGCAAAACTCAGTAGAAACAGACAATCCTAGTACCATTTTGCAAACATGGAACAATTGAGATTAGAGAGTTTTAGAGTTACTAGTCCCAGGTCACACAGCTAATATGTGAGAGCCATGGCAGAAGCCCAAGCTATCTGCATCTAGAGCCAGAACTCATCCAAATATGAAATGAAATATGATAACAGCCAGGAATACCAACATTAAAAAAAATTTAGATGAAAAATATCCAGACTCTTTGGAACCATACCCTTCCGTGCCTTAGCCATTCTCAACCTCTAGGGCATGACTTCATTTTTCTTTTGTTTGTTAGTTTAGAAAAACAGAATGAAAACTGAAATTCTCCCCAGGAAACATTGCATGAAAATATATTGTAATAATCATATCTCCCAATTTTTCACTATTGACATATCATGCTTTCTAAAGTCAGAAAGGCACAGTATTGAATCCTATTTCTGCCTCAAAATTCTTGGTCATGTTATAATAGTTCACTAATATTCATCTTCCTCATTGGTAAAGTTTTCATAATAAAATTCATAAGGTTGTTATGAATACTAAAATGGAATAATTTAAATGAAAAATGCTTAGTTTCATGAATAATTAGTGATATTTTTTCTATTTGGTAGAGAAGTGACAGGATAAAGAGAAAGTAAAGGGAAAAATTCTTACTGTGTTAGAACCCCTCCATAACTGCATGTATTTTCTACCCACAAAACTCTAATGAATTCACCTTTTATTCAAAACTATGCAAAATCAATGCTTGTGAGCTTGGATTGTTTTATATGAAAATCATAAGTGAAAGTTATTTGTTAGTTACTCTACTCCTACCTGTGTGGGTTTTTTCCCATACTACCAAGTAATCTGATAGCAGCTGGGTATCCTACAATTCAACTCAATTCTGACATTATCCACATGGGACGCTATCAACCTGTCGTACAGATTAACGGCTCAGTCCCACAAAACTCCCACCCAACTTTAAATGCCAATCTCAAGTCCAAGTTATCACTTGTGCTTCTGACAGACTTGCCATAGATCGGAAGTTCCCACCACCCCCTCCCTGGCTTGGATTAATTTACTAGAGCAGCTCACAGAATTTAGAGAAACATTTTACTTACTAGATTACTGGTTTATTATAAAAGGATATAACTCAGGGACAGATAGATGGAAGAGACATATAGGGAAGGTATGTGGGAAGGGGTGCCAAGCTTCCATGCTCTCTGAGTGCACAACCCTACCCAAATCTCCATGTATTCACCAACCCAGAAACTCCCTGAACTCAGTTCTTTTGGGTGTTTATGGAGGCTTCATTACATAGGCATGATTGATTTAATCATTGGCCATCAGTGATTGATTCAGCCTCCAGCCTCTCCCCTCCCTGAAAGTCAGGAGGTTGGCAATGAAATTGTAGTCCTCTAAACAGGTTGTTGGTTCCCCAGGCAACCAGCCCCCATCCTTAGGTGCATTCCAAAAGCTACCTCAATCAAACATATTCAGTTGTGGTTTAAAGGGGCTTATCATGAATTCAAGACACCTTTATACCTCTTATCACTTAGGAAATTTCCAAAAGTTTTAGGAGCTTTGTGCCAGAAACAGGGACAAAGATCAAATATTTATTTCTTATAAATCACAAGATCACACACACACACACACACACACAACCACACTTACACATATGTAAGTTGTGTGCATATGTATGTGCATGTGTGTGTTTCTAATCACTATGTAAACTCTCTGAGATCACTATAGAGGAAAATGTTAGCTCAAAATATTAAGTTTATAAGGCTTAAAACAAGTTCCAAGGGAAAAAAGTGCAATACTAAACAAAAAATAAAAATCTGTGAAAGCAGTGGATTCAGAAAATAAAGAGGAATGGTAAAAAGACTCCCAAGTCTAATGAGGGGAGAACAGGATCCTTACCCTGGTTGTAGGTTTGTAAGCCTGGGATGGAGAATCTAGACTTCTGGCTGTTACATTATTCATCCAAATAAACTCAAATGACAGTTAAACACTTTGATCAATTAATTCCCAAATGGAGCAGTTTAGGGGGCAATAATCACCTCTAAATTACCCCAAGAATTCATTCACTTGGTTGAATACTTATGAGGCCCACCAGATTACTCAGGCTTATGTAATAATATGCAGGTACTATACGTTTTCTCCAAGAAACAGAATTAAATATCATATATTTTCTACTTCCTGAGCCATCTTCCATCTTTTTTTCCCCATCTTTCTTTTCAGTTATTCCCTTGTGAATTATGGTCATGTTTATGGAGCAATTGTATGTGTATGTGTGGGTGTGTGCTCTTTCTGTTCGCGTAAGGTATGGGGAGTAGTGATGTTAGTGGAGAAATAAATTTTTGAAGTCTTTGACTTTTGTTTTCAGGTTGACCCTAAGTAATATTAGTGCAACCCTATCTTTACAAATGAAGTGATTCAGATTCTTAATTTGTTTTTAAAATTCAAATCCAACAAATAATAAATATAGTAATAACTATAATAATTTTATATTAATTGTATTATTAACAATATTAATAAATAACTCAAAATTAACTGGTGGTTTTAAAACACTTGTTTTAGTATCAGCTCACAAACTTTAAAGATACTGAGTTATCTTTATTACGCAGCTTATTAAAATGCCACTGAAACCATAGGATATGGTAATCTCTATTATGGTTTATTGCACAGGAAACACCAAAAAAGATAGGCTTATAAATAAATGCCTATGTGAAGCATAAAATACTGATAAGCAAATGGCTAAGTGACTTAGATTTAAACCATTTTTAGAATGTTTTGAAACTTTTTCACTAGAATCAAGGACTGAGTAAAAACAAATGAAGAAAACAAGTTACATCAAGACATCTTGGAATAAAAATATTACTGACTGTTCATGCACCATTGCTCAGATGGTAAATAGAAACCTGCAGCCCTTGGCTGTATTTTATTTTCTGAAATTTAAAACACCTGAAGGTAAAGCATTTTAAATTAAGAACCATGTGGTATGAGCATGAGAGATTGTAAAGTAGAAAATAAGCAATAGAGTTTATAATGGAGTGAGGAAAATCCAGCAAAGAAAAAAAAAATCTCACAGAAGACTGCACAATCCTAATAAATTGAAAGTTCAACTTACAGTTTTAGAAAATTGACTGTAAGTGTGGTAATTGATATGTAGCTTATAGGAAATGGTGAAACAACAGACAATTAGCATGTAACAGTTTGTTTCCAGGAGCAGTTTTTAATGCCAAGTTCTCTAACCAGGGCTATATTTTACAGTAAGTGGTAAGAAGGGTGCAAAGATTCAAAAAATGAAAGGGGAAGGGTTTATGATTAATGGGGGGAAATTATCCAAGTTGCAATTATCTCAGAAACACCTTTCTTGTTCAAAGTTAGAAAGTTATATACAACCTAGGGGGTAAAAACAAAACAAAACAAAACCACATTATAATATTGCTGACTATAAAAACTGTGAAGAGTCTGACACTTAATTTTACTTGCTAGCTTACAAGATATATTGCCATGATTTCAGGAGTGTTAGGAGGAGACATGAAACTCTTGGGTTAGAGACAAAAGAGAGTTCCTGCTCACCATGTTAATACTAGCCAGATTACCAATATTTTCTTGAACCTATTCTGCAAGCTCCAATTGCCCTAAGAAATCAAGAGGACCAGATTATGTGTGCACACACAGCGTGTTTGCATCACAGCTGAGGGATCCCAAGCTAAAACCCAATCTTTATATTGAGCTTCCAGCAAACCTGCTAAAACTTTGCTCCAGAAGATGTTATCTTTATTTTATGGACAGTAAATAGATCTTTCTTCTTATCATGAGGGAGACACTATCTTTCTTTTCTTTTTTTTTTTTTTTAAGATTTTATTTATTTGAAAGAGAGAGAGAAAGAGAGCATGAGTAGGGGAGAGGGACAGAAGGAGAGGTAGAGAGAGAGAGAGAAGCTGACTCCCTGCCTAGCGAGCAGAGCGGAAGCCGGGCTCTATCTCAGGGCCTGAGATCATGACCTGAGTGGAAATCAGATGCTTAACCAACTGAACCATCCAGGACCCCCACTTTCTTTCTGATCACTCTGTGAACATCCTTGAAAAGATAATCTGGAAGACAACTATCAGTGCCTTTGATCACAAGACATACAGAAACACGAGATCTCTGGAGAATTGTCTCCCAGCAGTAACATTTCACTATTTGTCTAGCACAGATAAAAACCTTTTTGTTTCCATTAACTGATTTTACCCTCAGAACAACCCTATGAGGGGGGATCTCATTCTCATTTTAGTAAAGAGGAAAACGAGGCACAGAGAGGTATAGAATTGTCAACTAGTATGCAGCAGTCTGGCTTAAAAGCCATACTTTTAATCCCTAAACCGTCTTGCTATGGGAATGTTTTTGAAAGGCGCTTTGGGTAAATTCATTCATAGTCACATATATATATATATCATGTATATATATATATATCATATATTAAGTATTAAGTAAAGTATTAAGAAAATACACAACCTCATGAGAAAGTCACCTTTTCCATATTTTTGTTGTGATAGATGCATGAACAAGAAAAAGCCATTAGGGGATATTCATGTGCCCTAAAAAATTGGCCAATTATAAAATGCAAGATTGAAAATAAAAAGAAAATAATAGGAATTTGGATTGAAACATAGGAAAAGAGACATTTCAATGCATAATATATAACCAGGAAGAAGAAAAAAAACAGATGGAGACCAGTTAAGTTCTCATTGTTTACCAGTTCCTACTAAGGAAATTGTAGGAGTTATTATAAAAAGACAATGTAGTGTGGCCGTATATCTGTTATATTTTGGTCTACATTTATATTCAAATTAAATGTTTAATCAATTGGACTCTAAGTTTCATAGAATGGCTTCAAAATTCTCAACCAGTCCTTTTGTTATATTTTAATCATTTAACAAAGAGTCATTTAATTGCTAATGGTGCTAGCCAGTGTTCTAGATGCTGGGGTATAGTGGGGAGTAAGATAAAGTCTGTTTGTATTGAGCTCACATTTTAGTGGGGAAGACAAACAGATCACCAGATATGGAATATATTTTCAAATAATTAAAGCCTTATGAAGAAAAATACACTAGGATAAGGGAAAAGACAGTGAATAACTTTAAATGGGGTATTCATGCAAAGCCCTTATGAGAAAGTGCTCTGGGCAATAATATGGATAAAACGTCTTTCTAAAGTACTTATCTAAAGAATTGGTTTAGGTAATGTCAAGGAGAAATGCCTATTATAGGTGGAAGATGCAATCACTTCTACAAGGTTGTGTTGGGTCGTCTTTTTTTTAGAAACAATGACACTACAGACTATTGTACTCAAGATAGGGGATAGTGATTTTAACTAGAAATAATGATAATTTTTCCAGGTGCCTTGACTTTTGTGATTTGTCTTTGGTTGACAGGTTTTGTTTTATTCCAAGCCATAGATCCCACTTAATGCATCTTCTGAGTTGCCTTATCACTGCACATAAAGGCAATTCTTATAGCTCTATTCCTTTTGTGCGTGGTCAGAAATGAGTATCTCTTTATCTATAATGTAGTCTGTATGCTCTGGGAAATCCTGTTTCCCAACTTCCTTGCAATTTTCATGAAACTTGTTAGCTCTTATTAAATGATCCAGAATACTAAAAATTGTCTCCTGACATATGTCTCTTGATATGTATATAGCCTAGCAGCCTTTGGGAGGATTGAATTCACTTTCAGTTAGGTTCTCCAAATAGCTGAGATGACAGAGAAAGACATCAGGGGTCCTCAAAGGACACTGTGGTAATTTTGACAGAGTAGGCCAGATTGATTAACAGGGCTTAGAATTTAAGAGGACCAAACAGGTATGGAGCTGGCCTGATCATCCCTTGGACCCAGCCACTATAGAGAAGTAGAATGATTTATTTTTATTTTTTAAATTATTTTTTAAAGAATTTATTTGAGAGAGAGATAGTGAGAAAGAGCACAACGTGGCTGGAGAGGGAGAAGCAGGCTCCCTGCTGAGCAGGGAGCCTGATGTGGGGCTTGATTTCAGGACCCTGGATCATGACCTGAGCTGAAGGCAGACGCTTAACCAACTGAGACACCTAGGCGCCCCAACATGACTTATTTTTAAATAACACTAGTCATCCCCTAACATGATTATAGATTTGTTTGTTGTCTATTTCACTCTTAGGGCAGGAACTTTATCTTGTTTATTAATGCATTTCCAATATCTAGCAAAACTTGATACAAAGTAGACATTCAATAAATATTTGCTGAATAAATTATTTAATTCCATAAACTTTCAGTATTCAAATATTTGAATAAATTTCTAAGCATAATATTCAGATTTTTTCTCTATTTTTTTGTGATACAAAAATAAGAATTGCAAAGCTGTGAAAAGTAATGCTAGTCCACTTGTAACTATTTTCTTTGCTCAAATAGGTTGGAATTGTGAAAGAAAGGAAGGAAAAGGGGAGGGAAGGGGAGGGGAAGGGGGGAAGGAAAAAAGAAAAGAGAAAGAGAAAGAAGGAGAAAGAGAGAAAGGCAGGAGGGACGGAGGGAAGGAAAAACACAACATAAAAGGAGTTGCTCAGCAACACATTCACAAGCTTTAAAAAACTAAATAAGCAAAATGCAAATGAAATGACTACTGTTACAACTTTGAAATTGGAAAATATGTCATAAAATGTCATTATGATAAATAGTTGAAAAAAAAAGAGGGGGTATATAAACTGCGATTTTTTTTTTTTCAAATGCTGGTTGGTAATATTACCTACTTTTATCTATTACTTTCCTGGGTTCCTATCAAATGCTGACAAGTTGGGTACCATTACTTCAATGGGATAGATATAAAGGAGGCTGGTTATGATATTGACTTTGCAACCAAAATTGGTTTTGAATCCCAACTCTGACACTTTCTGGCTGGTGACCTTGGACAAGAAATTTAACTTCTCTAAGCCTCAGATTTCATAGTTTTAAAATAAGCCTAGCAATAAGCTAACTCAGAGTCTTATTGTGAATACTAAATGTGATAAATCATATAATGCTTAACTGATTACTACCCTAGTTAGTGAGTAATAATTGGTATTTATTATTGTTACAGGGAGTGTTCTAGACAGATACATATTAAAAATTGATTGTCGAATGAATAAAATGGTTCTTCATTGGTGTTAATATAACTGAAAGACCTCTAGGGCCTATGGAACAGATTAGGGGACATTAACATTTGGGGACCAATGTTAGCATTACCTTGTCTTAATAACCTGATTGTGCATTAGCATCAAATCCTAAGTTAAATCTAAGGGTTATCAAATGTAGGTGCAGGGGGAAGGAGTTAACTTGCTTTATGCATTTACTATGTATCAGACCGCACTCAAGCTACATAACAAGTGCTATCTCAATTTATTTCTCATATTGACCTATTTGCCCTGTTTTTTTAAATTTTATTTTATTATGTTATGTTAATCACCGTACATCATTAGTTTTTGATGTAGTGTTCCATGATTCATTGTTTGCATATAACACCCAGTGCTCCATTCAGTATGTGCCCTCCTTAATACCCATCACCAGGCTAACCTCTCCCTCCACCCCCTCCCCTCTAGAACCCTCAGTTTGTTTCTCAGAGTCCATAGTCTCTCATGGTTCATCTCCCCCTCCGATTTCCCGCCCTTCATTTTTCCCTCCCTGCTATCTTTTTTTTTTTTTTTAACATATAATGTATTATTTGTTTCAGAGGTACAGGTCTGTGATTCATCAGTCTTACACAGTTCACAGCGCTCACCATAGCACATACCCTCCCCAGTGTCTATCACCCAGCCACTCCATCCCTCCCACCCCCCACCACTCCAGCAACCTTCAGTTTGTTTCCTGAGATTAAGAATTCCTCATATCAGTGAGATCATATGATACATGCCCTGTTTTTCAGAGATGAAAAATATAACTCAGAGGGATAAATCAACTAGCCGAAGATCATGCATATAGTTAATGGAGGATTTGGGATTTGAAACTAGAGACTTCTAACTCAAAACCACATTCTCTTTATACTCTGACATGCTGACTTCTATGCCTTGGATTCAGTGGATTTTACTCTAATTCTGAAACATCTGTCTCAGGGATGAGAAATCAAGTGGAACTGATTGTTTGATGCCCAGAAAGCAGCAAAATATATATGGTGAAATGCAGATGTGATCCAGATTCCCAAAGTATTTGTTTTTTATCCAAATAAATTTATTTTTAATATCTTATTTTAAGAACATGTATTTATTTTCATAGTAAAGCCTTATTTTATGGCCTCTACAGAGGAATATCAGATATCTGTGACATTCTGCAAGGCTAAGGAGGATGTCTACCAGGCATTGCCTAGTGGACTGGGAATAATGCAATAACATCCCAAAGCCAGAGAATTATCCTAGCAGAGTTTTTAAAATGGCTTGTGGACTCAAAACAATGGCCTCTTACACCTACCCTTTTAAAATCAAATCATGCACATGTTATGAATGTGCATAAATGAAAAACTCTGAAGCAGCTTAAGGATGTAATGAATTTACTAATTATATATTGGGGTATTTCAGAATTCAAGCACAGGAATGAAGCCAGACCTCAACCAGAAGGATTCAATTAGTATATGAAACGTACTCAGAAATGCACTTTTTAAAAATCTCTGCTTCTGTGATATTGTGGAATAGCCTTCTCTGTTTCTGTGTTCACTTTGTGAAATATGGCTGTATAAAGTACCTAAGCATATCTTACATTTTGGAACACAATGTCTAGGCACTCACTAATGTCTCTGAATCCTAATTCCAAATTACTGGGAAAGAAAATCTGAGTAGTCCACTCTAGATCAAGAAGTCAGTCATAACACAATTTAAGGCTCATTTTGCAGCGAAAGGGAATGCTCTCATGGAAGGAGAGATGGCCCCTTCTATGCAAAGCAGCTATCTAACTTCTATACAGCATATATGCATATCAAATATCTTACATATAAATTCAGACAACCCACTACCCAGGCATAGACTTAGATTTTTAAAAATTATAAAAAAACAAAGCCTGTTGTAGATACCAAAATCTGCTCCTAGCCCTAGCCACTTTTTCCCTAGTGGGTGTGTGTGTATGTGTATGCATGTTAATGGTATGGAAATCATTTTGCCTCATTTTGTAGCTGTAGAGTATGTTGCCTTAAACAGCAGCTGGATCATTTTCTATATGTAAACATAGAGTCAGTTTACCGAAGTAAAGACAATTTGGGCTAAACGAGGGAAAAGAGAGGTAAAGAATATGTCCAGGAAGATATATTGTGTGTAATCACTTGGGCTTTCCTGGCAGATGGGGGTCAATAAACAATAATGCTTTAATAATATTTGCACCCCGTGCAATTCAACACTGGTTCCATCTTGCCTTTGCCTTTGCTGTGGTCAGCACATATCTGCCTTTGCAATATAAGGTCAAAGGTGCCAGCTGGAGTGAAAAGAAGACTGTGGTGTGGATGCCTCTCTATTAAGAACCAAGCAGTGACATCTACACTTTTATGTATGCTTGCTGACAGGCATTTATGATAATGACTTGCAAGGTTTGCTGACCCTGCTTTGACTCTATCTGTTCACTTCTGATTCATCCATTCCCATTAGAGTGCTTGTTTATGGATACAAATATTACTGTAAAGAACACTAAAGTTGTTTTGTTTTTGAAAAATAAAGCCTAACAAATGCTAGATATTTTTTAAGTTGATAGGCTTTTATTTTCTTATGTAATGATTTTGTGAGCCCTAAAATCTAGATACTTAAGTTACAAAAACTTAAATATTTTTCAGATTTAAAAGCAACAAGACATGCTTTTTAATGGTATACCTATCACTGGGGCAAAACAAATTTTATGGGGGGAATGCTCTTAATTTATTCAAGTGATTAATTTTACTGACCCATAGATTCATATTAATAAGGAATATAGTGTAGTTTATAACTTTGCTAAACAAAAATTAGATTTCTTATTTGTTTTTTTAGTTCTAAAGAAATATATGTACCTAAATATATTCAGCAAAAGATTGAAATGAGGATTTATATAATTTATGGTAGAAATTCAGAACAATATAATGGTTAGGGTTTAGGCCTTTACTTAGCTCTACTTTGTACTATAAGTTACTTAAATTTCTTTCCATCATTTTTCCAAGTGTAAAATGACAAATAGTTTTGTGAGAACTTAAAGTATTTAATAGCTGACAAAAATTAAGTATCACATATTGTCTATTGTTAGTAGCATTAATAATGATGACAGTAATAATGTAAAATTAGAGTATTAACTAATAATTAGTGATAAATTAATACTCCCAGTAATGAACTAAAAAGAAAGTGATAATGCATTTTTGAAATAGATTAATATGATACTGTTTTCAGCAAATACATTCATTTCTAAGTACATCTCATTGCCCAACTCCCATTTCCAAATTATGCAACGAATATGACTAGAATCTGAAATAAGAACACTTATCTGTTGTTAATAACAATGCCTATAATTTGAATAAATAAGCAAACAAAAACATCACCTTTAGAACACAGTACATTTAGATGTCCTAAAGACTCCTAATGAAATTAACTTAGAAAGAGTGAGGATAATAGAAGTAAATTTGGTCTTATATAAACGTAGAGATTTCAGAAAATAAAAATCTTAATATTTCAACTTTTACATAGGAAAATACTACTTTAAAATTGATTTTTTACACCTGGAAGAGATTTAAGAGTCACCTAAAAAATTATTTTTTATAAAAAGTTAAAAGAAGGAAGTAAAGAGAAAAGAGAATGCCATTCTCTAGAGGAAGGATAAAAATGAGCTGATTTTTGTTTTTTCCTGAGAGAGACATAAGTAAGAACATGAACTGGAAATAGCTAAGACCTTAATGAAATGGAGATAAGTGATTTACCTGATAAAGAGTTCAAAATAATGGTCATAAAATGCTCACCAAGGTCAGGAGAACCATACATGAACAATTTGAGAATTTCAACAAAGAGATAGAAAATATAAGAAAATAGCAAACAGAAATCACAGAGCTGAAGAATACAATAGCTGAACTGAAATTTAATAGAGGGCTTCAGGCACCCTAAATGAAGTAGAAGAAAGATCAGCAAACTCAGAGACAGGGCAGTGGCATTCATCCAATCAGAGGAGCAAAAAGAAAAAATAATAAAAAAAGAGTGAAGATAGTTAGGGCAAATATTAACAGACCTGAATGGAGAAGTAGATAGCAGTAAATAATTGTAAGGAAATTCAATACCCCATTTTTAACAATGGGTATATGATCCAGAAAGAAAATCAATAAAGAAGCATTGGATTGACTACATGTTAGACCCAATGGACATAACAGGTATTTACAGACCATCCATCCAACAGCAGCAGAATACATTCTTCTCAGGGGCACATGGAATACTCTCCAGTATAAAACATATGTTAGGCACAAAGCAAGTCTTAACAAATTTAAGAATATTAAAATCATATCAAGCATCTTTTCCCATCACAATGGTGTGAAACATCAATTACAAGAAGAAAATTGGAAAATTCACAAATAAGTGGAAATGAAACAACATGCTATTGATCAACTACTGGATCAAAGAAGAAGTCAAAAGAGAAATGTTTAAAAATCTTGAGAGAAATGAAAATAGAAATGCAACATACCAAAACTTATAGGATGCCGAGAGAGTAGTACTCAGAGGGAAGTTCATAGCAATAAATGCTTACATGAAGAAAAAAGAAAGTTCTCAAATAATCTAACTCAAAGAACTAGAAACCTCAAAAACTAGAACCTCAAAGAACTAGAAAAAGAAGAACAAACTAAGTCCAACTTTAGTAAAGAAAGGAAATAACAAAGATCAGAGTGGAAATAAATGAAATAGAGACTAAAAAGGCAATAGAAAATATCAACTAATAATTGGCTTTTTGAAAAGATAAAATTAACAAACATTTAGTAAAACTCACAAAGAAAAATGAAAGGACTCAAAATCAGAAATGAAAAAGGAGACATTATAACTGATATCACAGAAATACAATGTATTATAAAAGACTACTATGAATAATTATACACCAACAAACTAGATAGCCTGGAAGAAATGGATAGATTCCTAGAAACATACAACCTACCAAGACAGAATTATGAGGAAAGAGAAAATCTGATCAAAAACTTCCAACAAAATTTCAGGACCAGATGTCTTCACCGGTGAATTCTTCTAAACACTTAAAGAATAATTCATATCAATCCTCTCAAACTCTTCCAAGTTTGAGGAAGAGGAAGGAACTCATGTTATTAGGCCAACATTACCTCTGATATCAAAACCAGACAAGGACATTACAAGAAAAGAAAATTATAGGCCAATATTCTTAATGAATGTAGATGCAAAAATCCTCAACAGAGTATCAACAAACCAAATTCAACAATTAAAAGGATCAATAAAAGAATCAATTAAAACATAAAAGGTAAAAGCTCTTAGTAAACTTGTTATGTAGGGAACAAATCTCAACTCAGTCAAGGCCATATATGGCAAGCCCACAGCTAATATCATCATTTTAATGGTGAAAAGCTGAAAGCTTTTCCTCTAAGAACAGGAATGAGACGATGTGCTCACTCTTGCCACTTTTATTCAACAGAGTACTAGAGGCTCTAGCCAGAATAATTAGGCAGGAAAAAGAAATAAAAGACATCCAAATCATAAATGAAGGTATAAAACTGTCTCTACTTGCGGATGACATGATATTATATATAGAAAACCCTGAAGTTGCCACCAAAAAAACTAATACTAATAAACAAATTCAGCACTTACAGGATCTAAAATCAATATACAAAAATTAGTTGCATTTCTATACATTAATAACAAGCTATTAGAGGAATTAAGAAAATTATCCAATATAATACCTAGGAATAAGTTTAACCAAGCAGATAAAAGATCTATTCTCTGAAAATTATAAGATTTTTATGAAAGAAATCTAAAAAGATATGAATAAATGGAAGGGTATTCAGTGCTCATGGATTAGAAGAGTTAATTTTGGGGCACCTGGGTGGCTCAGATGGTTAAGCGTCTGCCTTTGGCTCAGGTCATGATCCCAGGGTCCTGGGATCGAGCCCCGCGTCAGGCTCCCTGCTCGGCGGGGGGCCTGCTTCTCCCCCTCCCTCTGCTTCTCCCCTTACTCATGTTCTCTCTCTCTCTCTGTATCTCTGTGTCTGGAATGAATAAATAAAAAAATCTTTAAGAAAAAAGAAAAAGAAGAGTTAATTTTGTTAAAATGGCCATCCTATCAAAAGTTATCTACAGATTCAATGCAGTCTCTATCCAAATTGTAATGATATTTCTTACAGCAATAGAACAATCCTAAAATTTTTATGGAACCTCCACTTTACATAGCCAAAGCAATCCTGAGAAAGAACAAAGTGACAGACATCACATTTCCTGATGAGAACTGACACATGCATCAATGGAACATAATAGACAGCCCAAAAATAAACTCATGCATATATGGTCAATTAATTTATGACAAAGGAACCAGGAATATATAATGGAGAAAAGGATAGTCTTTTCAGTAAATGGTATTGGCAAAACTGGAGAGACACCTGCCAAAGAACAAAATTGGACACCTACCTTAAACCACACACAAAAATCAATCAAAATGGATTGAAGACTTGAACATAAAACCTGAAACCATAAAGCTCCTAGAAGAAAACACAGGGGGTATGCTCCTTGACATCAGTCTTGGCAATGACTTTTTTTTTTTGAAATTGACAGGAAAGCAAAGACAACAAAAGTAAAAATACACAACTGCAACTTTATCAAACTAAAAATAGATTTTAGAGACCTTCTCTTATGGTTGTAAGAACTGGTAAACTGGTAAACTCTCAAAGATGTGTTTGTCCCCAGAAGAAGATCTTTTGAGAAAGTACTTAACATAGAGAACACCGAGCAGAGTGACACATAGACAAATCCTGAGAACATTGCTCGAATGTTCCTTTAGCCAACTCTACCCTTCTGACATGTAACTTAAGGAGTCAATAAATTCTTTCTTTTTACCTTTAAGTTGATTGAATTAAGCTTTTGTTATTTGCAACTAAGAATGCTAACTTATATAACTTTTTACCAGCTATCTCCTCCTGAGATGGAATTATTAAGAAGCCCCTTTATATTTTCTTTTCCCCAGTCTTGTCCATCTAGTTTGTTCTGCAGTCATGTAGGACCCTAACATTAATTATTTACCCTTGATTTTTTTCCTTCTTTTTTTTGGAAATAGATAATGATTTAAGAGAGAAAATAGAGACACTGTCTAGGTAAACAATCAAGAAGAGTTCAGTATAAATTTTTATATAGTCATGACAATTTTATTGATTACGTACAATGCACAGGGCATGCTTTTAGACACTTGACACTCACCATTACTTTCCTTTAAGGATCCCGATAAACTCTGCAAGGTTTGTATTAATTGAATAGATACTGGCATTCTAAGAGGAAGAATTTGAAATTCACAGAGATTAAATAATATTGGCAAGTCACAAGGTCAAGATTCAAACCAGGTTAGTCTGATTCCAAAAGTAATGCTATTCCCATTAGGCTCTGTTACTAATGGGGGAAAGTCATAATTGCCTAGAAATGATGACATTTTATGAGAAGTATTTGAAACTGCACACATATTAAAAGTTAGTTTTTTAAAACACTGCATGTCTTCACAGATAATACTATGAGACTTAGCCCAGATGTAGAACAGGGCAGTTTTCCTCTGCTGTTTACACTGAGTATTAAATAGAGGCCTGGCTGTGAGTATGTTTTAAATGGTTTCTCATTAAAATGATATTTGTCATATCTACATCAGCATAACAATTTTAAGTGAACTACATACCATATGGGGACTAACCTCACAGTGCAGAACAGGATAATTTAATACTTGCTAAATAGAATTTGCCCCTGGTAGGACTTTTACAAAGAGCATTCCTAAATTCCATGAAACTAAAGTATCTCCATTCTATATTTGTGTTATATTGAGTATGATAAATACAAATAAGAATAAAGATAGGTGTTTATTTTTCAGCAGTGACTCCTGAAAAGAAAACATATCAATCACAAATAATTAAGCTGTCGGTTCCTAATTTAGAAAAAATATTCCACTCTAAACCAGCAAATGTAAATATCAAAATAAACGAAGTTTTGGAAAACAAAACATAATGAGAATGCCTTCTATTTCTGTTGTCACTGAAATTAAGGTTACTGTTCTCTTTATATTTATTTTGTATGTGTAACAAGTAGATCTTTTATTAGTTACAAGAGCTCACATGTTTCGGGTGCCTGGGTGGCTCAGATGGTTAAGCGTCTGCCTTCGGCTCAGGTCATGATCTCAGGGTCCTGGGATCGAGTCCCGCATCGGGCTCCCTGCTCCTTGGGAGCCTGCTTCTCCCTCTGCCTCTCTCTCTCTCTCTGTCTCTAATGAATAAATAAATAAAATCTTAAAAAAAAAAAAAAAAAAAAAAAGAGCTCACATGTTTCAAGCAAACCATTTTACACTGAATTTGGGCTGGAATTGTGTACTAAACCTGAAAATGTTTATGACTTCCCTCCTGGTTCAAATATAAAATTGATCCTTAAAGGAAAATTTATAGTTAATCTTGGTTATGTCCTTGAGCTGTCTTCTAGTACACAGGAGTGAACCAAGCAAATGAAAGTCACACGTACATGTATAAAATTTGACATGATACTTGTTGGCCTACTCACATTTATGGGATAACTTCCACTGGCCTAACCTTATTCAGTTTAGAGCTCTTAGATAAAGCATTTGCTCCATGTAAGATTAGTAATTAGCTTACACACCACTATTTCTGTCCCCCTCACAAAAAATAACCACAGAAAGAAGCTATATTAAAGATCCTCTTAAGAATACCTGATATAAAGTTAGAGGATGTTGAAAATGTTTTTTTGTTTTTTTTTCCAAAGATCACTTTTCATTTGTTTATTTTGGGGTAAGTTGTTGATAAAGGAAGGCAAGGCAAATGTTTATTTTTCTGCATGAGGAGAATAATACAATCTTGCCTAGTGTGTTGCAATCTATTATCTTGAAAGAGACAAGACGGGAGATATGCAGACATCACTAAAATATTATAAAGATTTCTCTATAAAATGAATATATATTCATGAACACCTTAAAAATGGCAGTGTAAATTATTGAATCTTTGTATTGCATTTGGCCGGTTAGAAAAATAAAAGTGGAAGGCAATTTATGGAGGGCTGAAGATTGGCCATTTGTGAGAGCAAAATAACCCAAATCCTGAATGATCTTGATGGAGAAGTGAAGTTTAAGCAGAACTGAAAGGCCAAAATGGAGAATTTTGTGAGAGCCATTGGAAATTATTACTCCTTCTCACAACTGCCTTTTCCCTTCAAAGAGAAGGAAGTGACCTGGAGATCATATGATAAGGGTGATATGATGGAGATTAGGCCAAATTGAATTCTGTGTATGACTTTCCAATATTGGGAAACAGAGGCTGAGTGTGTCTGGGTGCTGCACATGATTTCTTTTGGAATCAATGGCAACAAGATGAGATAATAAATTCTGAGCTTATCCTCTATGTTGTATAAAAATATACTGACACTGCAGGGAAACATGAAAGGACAAGGACCATGAATCCAGTATTTTCCAATTGGTTTCATCCTGTGAGTTTTAATTTTTTCCCCAAATTGTTAAGAATTTGGCCACCAAGACAAAGACCTTTTCAGTCTTTATAAGTTGCATTTCAACTGGTTAATCACAAACAGAATGGGAAAAGAAAAAAATTTAAAACTATGATCTTTCTCCTTCAGTGTATCTGTCATTGATTTATTGATGTGTTAGGAAGAAAAGTATCCATAGTTACTGTATGACACTTCCTGGGACAACATTTTTATGACAAAAACTCAACTGGTGGGTATATAAAAAATAATGATGAGAGAAATCTGTGCATGGTATAAAGATGTAAGTGTCTTCATAAATCTATGAGAAGTGTAAGTATCTTTGAACAGTAATCAAGGAAGCAATGTACTCTCAAAATGAGCATATAAATAAGGTCTTGTACTCATATTTCTAAATCTGAGTTTGATAATCTTTAGAATGAAGCTGTCTGAGCCTTGAAATTTTTATAGTTATACCTTCATGAGTACAAACACTCATTTATATTTTATTCAGGAGACACTGAACACCAACTATATATAAGGAAATGTGAAAGATTTAAAAAATTGTCTTAATTCCTGCTATCAAAAAATTTCAGTAGCAAAGAAGGAGAAATAATATGTGTGCTTAAGTCATTACAGGAAAAAGGCATTGCATCTTAAGTGTCATAAGATATTAAAGTGCTATAAGTTTAGTTCTGTGATTCTTAAAAAAGCGTACATTGGAATTCAAGAGGTTATGGGGAAAGCCTTTTAAAAAAAAACCCTTTCTTCGCTGCCTTACCTTAAAATATAGGCATTCTTCTGAATTCTTAACTGGACCTTTTTTTCTTCTCACTGTATGAGTAGTATTATGCTTTCAAAAGTTTTGCATTGTGAGGAAGCACACATAAATGCGTGAAGAGGCAGTATAAAATTAATATGAAGTGATACAGCTTATGGGAAACTAAAGAGATCATTCAAATTCAGTTTCAATCACATTCAGATTTATAAAAGACATTCTTTGTTCAGACAGAATAAGCCTGTTGACATTTGGTCCAGAGCTCAAGAGTTGTGATTTTATATTCTCTTTAAACATTACATTCTCTCCCCCTTATTTTGATTGACATCTATATTTTCTAATTCTAATATAGCACTAATTATTCAATACATAGTTATTGGTACCTAGTATATATTAAGTTCTATACAAGACACTGAACATAAGACAAGTCAAGACCAATATGTCCCTGCACTTCTGGAGCTTGAGCCCTAGCAATAAATAAGTAAATGATTACATACGAATGATGCTTCGGGGTTGAGGCTGAGAACTAACTTTCTAGTCATAGACATTCGTGTGGAGGAATCATGTGCAGAGTGAAAGAGCTTGGATCTTCTGAAAACTATGTGGAAGGCTGAGTTTATTTTTAAATGAGAATGAGATGGAGATGAGAATAATGTGGAGTGTCAGGAGCCACATTTTTCAAGGTGCACTGTAAAGCCATTGAATGTATAACCACCACTCCATGCTCTGAGGGAGATCCTTCCTTGCCTACTACTAATAGCTTAGGTCTCAAGTAACAACACAGCCTGATTTTCAGGTATTGACAACATGAGATATTTAAAAACTTCTTTCTTATATCCAGTTGATTCCTCTTTTCCAGAAGTTAGGCTGTTTGAGGTAATTTGAGGTCTTGTAGTCAAAAGCAGTGAGATAGGCAGAATTCTAAGATGACCCCTCAAGATTCCCAGTCCCTGAATGTTCACTAAAACATTAATCTAGATCCTGCTATGAAGGGATTTTGCAGATGTAATTTAAGTCCCAAATCAGGAAACTTTAATATAGGGAGATTATCTGTGTGGTTCTGACTTAACCAGTAACCTTTTAAAAACAGAGAGTTTTCTTTGGCTGGTTACATAAGAGAAATCAGAGGTTTGAGGCATGGGGGAGGGCATAAAAGAGAGCATACGAAAAGGACTTCTGAGTGGCCTCTAGGAGTTAGAAGCAACCCCCCAGTTAACAGCTAGCACGGAAACTGGGACTTAAAACCACAATGAATGTATTATTGTATCAAAAATGAGCTGACCATTTTCCCCCAGAGCTCCCAGATGAGAACTCAGTTCTGCTGATACCCTTATTTCCCCTTGTGGTACCTTCAGCAGAGAATAAAGCCATTCCATGCCAGACTTTTGACCTACAATACTATATTTTCCATTAAGCATTAAGTTTGTGGTAATTTGTTGCAGGGCAATAGAAAACAGGAAGCATGGTCTTGTTTTCCCTGGGAATTTCTATCCTCCTCCTCCTGTGAGTAAGTTGCTTCTGCCTTCTCTAGGTATTAGGCAGGAGATAAAGGTGGGTAGGAGGGTAGAAAGGAAAGACACAGTGTTTTTTAAATGACCAAAGTCCAGCTGCCTTTCCAGATTCATGTGAAAACAAACTTCTTTTTCTGCCAAATGGTTATTACAGCTTGAAAGATGAAATATCCTGCCTTCTGATTTCTCTAGATGAGAAGCAGGCATCATTTTCTGTGATCATGAGTGCTACAAACTCCTGAGGACACATGGCAGCTTTTCCCAAGAACTTTCTTACTGTTCTATTCTCCCAGTGCCTTAATGGAAATAAGGCAAAGGCTACCTTTCCTTGTCAGAGGCACTTCCAGTTCTATGAGTGATTCTTTTGGGCCCCCCTCATATTACTAGGAAATGGAGCATTACCCTTTCCGATGCAGAAGAGAAGAGAAGAGCCAGGACTTGTTCTACATTCCTATGAATTCCTGTTAACCTCTAGCTTGTTCTTGCATAGGCTGGAGTTATATGGTGAATAGGGATATTGGAAAGGTCAATTTGGTACTTCTTAATATCTTGCAGGGACATTTCTAGGTGATTTCTCTATAGATTGTTGGGGTACTTACCACCTATTGTTCTTAGATTTGGAAATTCTATCATGAGTTAAGAGTAAATTTATCATTTAAAATCCTATACTAATTATTTTTACTGAAAGAGTAACATGATCTGATTTATGCTTTTTAAAGATCATTCTACTTGGTAGAGAATAGATTTCAGGAAGATAGGATTGAAACTTCAACACAAGTTAGATGACCTTGAGGGTAATCTAGGCCTTGCTATTTAATGGGTGATCCATGGAATAGCAGAATCAATTTACCTGAGGCCTTATAAGAAATGATGAATCTCTTGGGCGCCTGGGTGGCTCAGTTGGTTAAGCGACTGCCTTCGGCTCAGGTCATGTTCCTGGAGTCCAGGGATCGAGTCCCGCATCGGGCTCCCTGCTCAGCAGGGAGTCTGCTTCTCCCTCTGACCCTCCTCCCTCTCATGCTCTCTGTCTCTCATTCTCTTTCTCTCAAATACATAAATAAAATCTTAAAAAAAAAAAAGAAATGATGAATCTCAGTCCCTATGTGAACCTACTAAAGCAGAATATATATTCTAACAAGATTCCCCTGGTAAATTTGTACACTTATTAGAATTTGTAAAGAACTTGTCTAGGTGAGATATAATAGTTGCTTCAGGTAGGGTGATGGGTGTGGAAATGAGAAGGGAATTGATACAAAATATATTTTGAGACAGAATTTTCTGATGACTTGATGTGAGGAGTAAGGAAAACAAAGAATTCTCAAGCTTCAATTTGTAGCTTGAGAAACATGATGGTGGGTCATGACATTTGGGAGAGGAATATGCCTAGTGGAAAGGATGGATGAGAGTTTCCATTTGGTCACATCAAGTTAGAATTATTAAGAAAAATCTTGGGGCACCTGGGTGACTCAGTTGATTGAGCATCTAACTCTTGATTTTGGCTCAGGTCATGATTTCATGGGTGGTGAGATCCAACCCCATGTGGGGCTCCATGCTCAGCGTGGAGTCGGCTTGAGATTCTCTCTCTCCCTCTCCTTCTGCCCTTCTCCTCCCCCCACTTGAGCTTTCTCTCTCTAAATAAATAAATAAAATCTTTAAAAAACATTAAAAAAATTTAAAGAAAATATCTTAATTGCTATAGCCCAAATCCTGCCGACCTCCTATTGTAATTACCCTCGTTATCTTTGTGCTACATTCTAACTCCCTAGTTGAGAAAGTATAATTACTCTGGTCAATAACAATCCTGAGTAGACCATTCCTATGATTTTCCTATTTTTAAAAAGAAATATAAGGTCACTTTTCCCAAAAGTGTGATTTTATTTATTTTTTCCATTATTTGCCAATTCTATCCTGATAGTCATGATTTAGTTATGAATTCTTTCCTCCATTGCTTCTTCTATCTTCTGTGAGCTAAAATTATTGTCCAAATAAGAGAAAACTGTTTCAGATCCTCATTTTAAAGAGTGTTAAAATTTTATGGGGTGCCTGGATGGCTCAGTCAGTTAAGCATCTGCCTTTGGCTCAGGTCATGGTCCCAGGGTCCTGGGATGGGAGCCCTGCATTGGGCTCCCTGTTTGGCGAGGAGTCTGCTTCTCTCTCTCTCCCTCCGCCCCCCCCCCATGCTTGTGCTCTCTCTCTCTCGCTTGCTCTCTCTCAAATAAATAAAATGAAATCTTAAAAAAATAAAGACTGTTAAAATTTTAAAAGGAAAACAGCCAAGTGATTGTTCAGAAAAAGAAAAGAAAGCAGAGCAAATACAAAAAGAAATCACTTCTGTGTCTAACATAATCTTCCATTTTCTTTTTGTGCAGCTTTCAAAATCAATGGCAACAATACAAAATCAGTCCTATTTCTGAATGGGTTAGTAGGCAATTTGTGAATAGCCGTTGGTAGGTGTGGGTAATCATCTGTAATTAGAATATATTAGACTGTACATCTTTTTAATTGCTATGTGTTTTCTGGCTTCCTGGTCAACAAAGAAGAAATACTGATCTAACACCTAAAGAACACAATACATTACCATTGCCAGGGCAACATCATTGGGAATAAATCCCAAGGCAGACCATCATAAGTATTTTGTGATTTCCATGATAGCTAAAGTAAAATTAAAAAGTGATTCTCTGAGGTGGGCTACGAAAAGTCTGCAAAATGCTATCAAATACCCCTTTCAGTGTGTGTTATTTTATTAATTATATAGTGTACTTAATGGTTTTTCCTCTATGGGGGTTTCTTTTTTGTTGTGAGCTGCATTAAGAATAAAGATGGAAAAACTGGTTTAAGCAATATGGTCAGAGTCACTGTTTTGTTTTGTTTTTAATTTAAAAACAATCACAAGTAAAAATACATCTTTTTAAACCTAGTGTTAAATATTGCAATATCTAACATTTATAGGGGCACTATTCATATTCTAATTTAAAGATGGAGGAAACAAATGTACAGAGGAGCTAAATAACTTGCTCGAGGTCATTGTACTAGTAAGTAGCAGAGCTGTAATTTAAACCCAGGCAGTCTGTTCCCTGAACTACATTCTTAACCTCATGTTAAAACTGCCTCGGCTAGATAATGCAAGAAACAAACACACACATCTGTACACAAGGCAGATATAGGATCATTTCGCTGTTGTCACAAAAATTTGTTCTCTCTTTTTGAAGTGTTCAGAGTGATTTGCATGTCACATTAGATAAATTTCCATGATTATATGTCTATCAATCTCTCTCCTTAGCAAGAAACATATAAACACATACAGTTTGCATGCTTTAAAATTATATAAATGAGTATCTTTGATCATGATTTAATGATTGTAAATAATACTTATATAGCCATTTCCTTGGAGTTTTATTTCTTGATTAGATTCAACAAAAATCTTTGCAAATATTTTTGCTGAATAATTTCCACTATGATAATTTAGTGGGGCTGGGCTAGCAGTGAGAAGATAGAGTAATCTCCAATAGATTTACTCTAATTTTTAAAAAATTTACATTATGTTTATGAGGACTTCTAAAGCATAAAGTACAGACTAACTTAGGGTCATATATATTATACATATTAAACAAATCTTCCCAAAATATCTACTAAATTTGAGGTAATAGTTTCCTCTTCCAAAACCCCTCTTAGAGTGCTTCTCAGTGGTAACCCTATTAGCACAATTTGATGGGAAAATTCTTCATTCTGCATAGCTCTGACATATATTGTAGGACAGTTAGCATGTATGTCCCCTGGTCACTGCAAGCCAGAGGTAGCTAAAACTGCCCCCACATTTGCAAATGACCCTAATGGAGAACGACTAAAGGAATTAGGGGAAAACCATTTCTACCACTTACCTGTCCAGTCTTTTCTCCTTCCCCATACACAACAGACAAATTCAAACACTCCATAGGTGGCACTTAAAAAAATGGGGAAAGAGGTCAATTAGGTACACTTGAGAAAAAACAAAGGGAAGCAAGTGATAGAACCTCCCAGACATGATGGATCTCCCTCATGAGAGATGCAGCTGGATAGAGAGCATATTAATGGCCATGTTTGGACTGTGACTTGATGGCTGTAGCAGCACCCTTTTTTTCCAGTAGTTTGTTCTTACAAGTGAATGTTAGAGAAAGTATATATAGTCATGGAGCAACATCCAAATAAGCAAACTGTACACGGCAGCATCCCCACTCTTTGTCAAGACTTCAGGCTTATCATAGTCCATTTTGCATGTCTCCTTGCATCACATTGCTTTTGTACATCACAGTTAGTTCCTTGGTCACAGGCTATTTTCTTCTAGGGTTTGGGAGCTTAATTCTTATTAACTGATTTGCTTCATCATAATTAGAGCATAGTGAGTAGCACTTTGAGATATAAATATTTTCATTTGTATTCTGAGTATAAAATTACCTCTAATTCAATGTCTCTTTAAAACTAAAACATTAAAATATAGTCTGTAGCTCAATTTAAACTAAACTTAAGCATATTCAGTGTGATTCTCAATTTAACTTTCCTAACATGCAATCATCATGTACAGAGCACTTAATGCATTTATCATCTACATAGGTTATATTCATCATGGGCCAATATGTCAAATCTTCTTTTGTTATCTTGAACTGTTATTGGAATTTACTTAACTTTTCATAGATTCTAAGCTCACAGTAATCAGTAACTGTGTTTTATTCTTCCTGTGTTACCCACAGACCCTGGTACAAGGCCAGGAGTTAGAATATTCCACATATAATTTTTATTTGAAATATTTGTATTTCCCTTCAGCTCTTAGACATGATATGCCAGAATTATCTTCTGTAAAATCTCTTCACTCTTTGCACTCATCTACAGCCAATTATTAAGACATCTATGCTCTATGTCAAAAAGATGTACAGCATTATGATTCACCAGCTAACTTCATTACTAGCTTTGGAATTGTCAGTATTTTTTTTTTTTAACAAACTGCTAACAGATGAAGTAATAAGAGTATTAGAAAATACATTGCCTGTAGGAGCTGTTGTTATTGAGGGCAAAAGGGAAAGGAGTTTATACATTTCTCAGAAATATTAATAATTAAAGATTCCCTTAAATTAGAGTCACCTTGTAGCCGAAGCCACAACTTAAAAAAACATTTTTGCCATGGCTTCTATCTGAAGCTATATTGTGCAACTTAATTGTAAGTGCTATGCCAATTCAAGATGTTTAAAATATATTTATTGTGATGAGTTGACATATGGTCATTTTTCAATTATATTAATTTAGCTACACTACTGATAATGATAGTGTCAATAAAACTTTTTTGTTTGTCATATATAAATCACAACTAAATCTGAAACTGCTTATTTAAAAAAACAGTATCATTAAAATGCAGAGGGGGTATTTTTTGGTAACATTGCCTTGTTATTTTAATCTTTTAAAGAATGAAATGAAAGTGATGTCCTGAATTTTGAATAAATAAACAGGAATCTATATTGCTGGCTGTTAGGGCTTACCTTAAGCAAAATTGTGAACATACTAGAAAGGTCAAAAGGCACCAGTTGCCATTATGAAATTATGAGAACATATGCATTGGTTCTCCAATACTTCTTTTAATAGTTTCTCTGCTTGGGATGGTCTCTGGTTCAAGTGTCACTTTCTCAACCAATTTGCCATGTCACAAGCTACCATGTCTGTGTCATAGTGCTGAGTCTTTATTAAGAAACTAAATAATACCCGTTAGCTAATTGTTTCACTACATAAATCCATTATACCATTCCAGGAAACATATTTACTCATAGAGAGAAGCTTAGTGGAAACCTAACCATTTGCTCTCCCTTTCCTGGTAGATTTCAAGAATGACAAAGCGGCACACTCAATTTCCCTTCTAAAAGAGAGAGACCAGAAACAGGGGTCCTTTTCACAGGGGGTCAGATTTTTTTGTCACCTGACTGGGCTACTGTTGTACAACTACTATACCCTAGCCAATGTTACCTGTAGGGTTTTCTTTTCTTTCTTTCTTTTTTTTTTTTTCAAAGATTTTATTTATTTGACAGATAGAGACATAGCAAGAGAGGGAACACAAGCAGGGGGAGTGGAAGAGGGAGAAGCAGGTTTCCCGCCAAGCAGGGAGCCCGATGCAGGGCTTGATCCCAGGATCCCGAGATCATGATCTGAGCCGAAGGCAGATGCTTAACTGACTGAGCCACCCAGGCTCCCCAGTTGTAGGGTTTTCATAGGTACTTTTTATCAAGTTGAAGAAGTTTCTCTATAGTTTTTGTGTAATGTATGACTGCTTTTGGCATCTGGATAATGCCAGCTTCATAAAAATAGTTCAAAAGTATTATTTCCTTTTCATTTTTGGTAAGAGTTTATGTGGAATTGGTATTATTTTTTTTCTTAAATGTTAGGTAAAATTCACCAGTGAACCCATTTTGGTTTGACTTGCTTTTGTTGTTAGCAGGTTTTTGACTAAAAATTCCATTAATTCCATTTCTTTAATAGATGTAGAGATATTCAGTATGTTTCCTTCTGAATGAGCTTTTGTCTTTTGAGATAGAATTTGTCATTTCATCTAAATTGTCAGACTTATTAGCATATGGTTCTTCATAATACATTCTTATCATTTTAATATCTGTAGGATGTCTAGTGAAATCATCCTTTTATCATGATCAATTTGGCTTGCTGTTTACTAATTTAATGGTATTCTCAAGGACACAGGGTTTAGGGTTTCATTGATTTTCTTGTTTGTTTCCTATTCATCTATTTCATTTATTTCTGCTGTGATCTTTATAAGTTTCTTAATTCTGTATACTTTGGTATATCTTTAATAGTTCCTATGATTCTCCTTTAGGTTTTGAACAGATGGAATATAACTGTTATAATTCTTATAATGTTTGCTAGCTCTAGCACATGTGTTAGTTCTGGGTTGGCTTTTTCCTACTTTTTACATGCTTGGTAATTGTGAATATTCCCTCTTGAATGTTGAATATTTTTGTATTTCTATAAATGCTTTTAAGCTTTCTACTGGGACTCAGTTAAATAAGTTGAGAATTGTTTTGTCCTTTAAATTTTCCTTCTAAGATTTATTACAAAGATCCAGAGTAGTGCTCAGTCTAAGGCTAATTACTCACCATTACTGAGTTGGCTCTCTTGTATACTCTACTGAATGCCCCATGCATTGTGAAGTTTTCTCTCCAGTACTATAGAATCACATAACGCTCACAACATTCATGTACCATCTCTCAAGGATCACTAGCCTTCATTTTCTGGTATTTGGTGTCTTAATAAATATTTCATATATTCTGTCTGATAGTGGTTTGTTTCAGTGAGTAGAGTAAATCTGGTTTTTGTCATTCCATCTCGACCAGAAATGGAAATCTGTGGCATAATATTTTAAATGTTCATTTACTCAGAAAATATGAAATATTGAATATTACATTAACATTTTAAAACTTAAATGCAGGTATTCTTTTAATATAATTTGTTCTGAAAAGTTTTAAATGAAGTTAAATTTTGCCTGTAGTTGAGATGTTGTTATTTGTTTAAGTCAGATGTCATTGTGGGGTGCCTGGGTGGCTCATTCGGTTAAGTGTCTACCTTGGGCTCAGGTTGTGATCCTGGGTTCCTGGGATTGAGCCCCACATCGGGCTCCCTGCTTAGTGGGGAGTCTGCTCCTTCCTCTCCCTTTGTCCCTCCCCTGCTTGTGTGCTCTGTCTCTGTCTCTCTCTCAAATAAATAAAATATTAAAAAAAATTTAAAAACAGATGTCATTGTGAAAAGTTTCTTTGATAGTTGTTATTTTTCTTTTATTTCTTACTTTCTTTGTGGGTTGCAGTTTCAGAGACATAACCTATGATTAAGGAAATATAGGAAATAAATTTTCTGGGATTGTGAATCATTTTTTCCTAACACCAGTATAATCCTATAATAGAAATAACATTAACTATATGTTACATTTGTATTGAAGTATTCATTGAATGACCTAAAAAAAAAGGAGATAGAAATTCTTATTTAATAGTTTTAACAATTCATTTGCATTTAACCCAAATCTTTGTAAAACTTGTTTTTTGTAGGAGTAAAGACTTTTTTTTTCTGATTATTAGCTTTTTAATACATGCAGAGGAATGTTACCAGTAAGAGCTTCCTTTCAACTTCTTGTGCTGGAGGTATAGTATGAATACTTTATTACTTGTCAACAGATTGGCTTGTAGACATTCCTATGTTTCCTGTTTAAAACATTATGTCATCCAGAAATATATTTGCCAGCTAGAGGCAACTTGACACGTGCACATCTCTTGCTGCCTACAGTAATAAGCAACACCAAATATAGACAGGTAAAACGTGACATCACAAGAGCAGAATATGAGAATAAGCATTCTAAGGCAAATATCACATTCATTTCTCTCATTTCCAGTAACAAATAATGTCAACAAGAAGCTCAATAATTTAGCTTAAATTGGAAAACACCAAGTTAATAAATACCTTAAAAAATAGTCTTATTTGGGGAAACAATATTGCCTGTAACGGAAACACTGAAGGTATGTGTCAGATTTTGACAGCGTATTTTCCAGTATACCTCTTCAAACATAAAATCTAATTATGTTCACCCTTTCTCATGCCATTTAATCCCTCTCCTTGATATATCCTGTTTCCCCAAACACTATAATGAAAACTAGAGTTCATGGCAAAACTCAAGCTTCCCTGAACTCCCTTACCTCTCATTAGTTGAATCCAGCTTTGTCAAATTTTATTCCTTCAGCCCTATTCTGTAGCTCAAGTGAAATTCAGACATCTATTGATATAAAAAATGTAAACGAAATAGCAGTGTAATTTCTTCCCAGAGGAAATACAGTGCAGTTTAATAATACATTGGGAACATGTGGTTAGGTCAGTCTGTTATTTATCCTTTTGGCTAGGCTATTTTATTTAGAAGTCAGCAGAAATAAAACTAATAGTGTTATATATAGAATAATTCACTTACCATTTATTAGCTTCTGTGTAAAAAGAAAAACAAACTGAAGAGAATTATTTAGCATTTTCCCCATTTGATTTTCATTTGCTTGAAATTTACCTGATAGAGGGTAGAAATAAAATGGAAAATATTTTGGAAAGTACTGAAGTCAGCTTCCATATGGAATAATGGAATATGATTTCTAATAATTAAACTTCTTAAAAAATGGAATGGGCTAACTAGTGAATCAGTGAAAAAAACTGCGAAAAGAAATTTTTGAAGTGCTTGTCATATATACTGTGGAAGGAAGGACATTGGTCTTTGGAAATCTCTACCCTCTAATAAAACTTTTTCTTCTGGTACCTATCATCACATTCTTTTATTAATATTATATGGATGTATTTCTTAATTTCTTTACCAAGATGTAACTAGAGAGTTGGTTACATGTTTATTCATTTTTTTATCATAGAGCTTTGCTCATATCAGACTCTCAATAAAAATATATTTAATTTAATAATAGTAATATTAATGTATACCATTTATCAGATAATATGTTGTACATTTAGCATCGATTATTTCATTGAATATTTATGAAAAGCCTATGAGGCAAGTGCTACTCTCCTTAATTTTCATTAAAGCTAGGAGTTTAAGTGAATGCATATATGAATTAATATATAAATCAATTAGAAAATAAACATATGTATAAATGAATGTATAAATGGGAAGTTGGACTAGGTAATATATTAAGTATATTCCATGTGTGAACATAAGAACTTAATATTCTATGTCTATGAATATAAGAGCTATATATTAAAGTTTAATAAAATGATTATATATATTATTATTACCACCCCTTTAATTTCTCCTTTGGAAATTATTTGCATTGCTTCTCACAGGTATCATGCATCAATAATTTCATATTTTTGCTATGAAAACAAAGGAGAGTAGAAAGTGCAAAGATAAAGTATGTAGAAATTAAAACATTTCATATTCACATTTACCAACAGACTTTTTGGCTTTACTCCCAATTAAATTCCTTTCAGCAAACATTTAATGGGCCTCTGCAAGGTACTGAATAATACAATGAAACATTCTTATTACTTAGAGATGTAGGTTGTAGACTCATTGAAATGGTCTCTCTTGAAGTTATATGTGACATCAAATAGCCCTGCTGATTTGTTTTTTATTGGATTACTAGTTGCTTGGTATTATTAAACAGCAAGAAAATGATTCTCTACTGAAGACCAGTATGATACCCTCTGACATAATGGAAAATAATGTAACTCTATAGTACTGTTGATCTACCCCTAAGGAGACTTCAGATATTTTTATTTTTCCTGGGTTATTAAGCATGTAATATTATAGTTTTACACTTGGAGGATAAGTTACATATGATTTTTGAAGGTTGTATTTTTCATCTTCAAGTGTTCTTATTTCTTTTTTTCTATTTCAGGAGGAACTGGATTATTTGAAGTCAAGAAAATATTTATAAGCATCAGTTACAATTCAAGGAAAGCAGGAGTAGGGAAGAAATTGAAATTTGTCAGAAAATGGACTTATTAAGCAAATACCTTAATGTAATATAGATAAGATCATTAATGTTGGTTCTGACTATCTGTCAAAATAGTTACAATCTGAAATAAATCTACAAAGTGAGACTTCTGCCACCTTATAACAAACATTTGTTTCAAATCCCAGTGATATTTGGGAATATCATAGCTTTAGATACTGTGAATTCACAATTCTGTCCCTTATTTTCTCTGTGAACTTAGTTTACTATTTCTTAAACTCATTGAATCTCTTTTGTTTTTGTTTTTTTGTTAATCTCTAAATTGGCAAATATTTTGCACCTAATGAGGCTGGCTTAAGAATCAGTAAAGTAAAAGCTTGCTTATCACAGTGCTAAATAAGTAGGTAATATTCATGAATGGTATAAGTTTATACTTTTATTTGTCCATTATTCAAATCTTATAGCATTTTCTAATTCAACCTTTCATGAATCATTTTTTTTAGTGAACCAGTCCACAATGATAATACTGTCTTATCACTTTTATAATTTAAAATCTGTGCCAAATGATTCTCAGTTTTCTCATGAATTATTTATAACTCTTTCATGTACATTGAACTTTGGGTATAGAAGAGAATGCATAATTTTTGTACACAGAAATATTTGACCAAGAGTTATTGAGTATGTGATCTCTGATAAGTGATTTAACCTCAGTATACTCATCAGTGAAGTAGGGTTATAATACTGCTCCATTGGGTTTTTGTGGTAATATTAAATGTGATAACATTAAATGTGGAAATATTAAATGTGATTAACAGTAGAGAATCCTCAATAAAGTGCCTGACTTCGTGTAAGTACTCAGTATTTGTTAGTTTCTTCTCCTTCCCCCCCTTACTTAACCAGCATTTTGCTCCTTGGAGACAATAACCAGGTCTTATTTACCATGGTACAAATTTTTTTTAAAATTTTATTATGTTATGTTAATCACCACACATTACATCATTAGTTTTTGATGTAGTGTTCCATGATTCATTGTTTGCATATAACACCAGTGCTCCATTCAGTACGTGCCCTCTTTGATACCCATCACCAGGCTAAGCCATCCCCCCACCCCCGTCCCCTCTAGAACCCTCAGTTTGTTTTCCAGAGTCCGTAGTCTCTCATGGTTCATCTCCCCTTCCAATTTCCCCCCCTTCATTTTTCCCTTCCTACTATCTTCTTCTTCTTCTTCTTTTTTTTTTTAACATATAATGTATTATTTGTTTCAGAGGTACAGGTCTGTGATTCAACATTCTTACACAATTCACAGTGCTCACCATAGCACATACCCTCCCCAATGTCTATCACCCAGCCACTCCATGCCTCCCACCCCCCACCACTCCAGCAACCCTCAGTTTGTTTCCTGAGATAAAGAAGTACCATTTAATTGATTTGTCTTTATGCAGTGCTCAAAGTTAACCTGTGTCTAAGGTTACTAACTTCAATGCCTGTGAATCATCTGTGAATCTTAATGAGAGGCAAAGCAGACTCAGCAGCTCTGAAGAAGGGCCTGAGATGATGTGTTTCTAACAAGATCCCAGATGAAGCCAGTGCTCCTGCTCATAGATCACACTTCCTATAATAAGCATTAAACTATGCTGGAAGAGGTCACTGAGAGGACGTGACCACTGCTTCATCCATGCGCTGGACCTGGGCAACCAGAGGCTCCTCACCTTCTCCCGTGTCCTTGGAATATATAGTTTTCCCACAGTTCCAACAGTAGGAGCATTTTCAAGGACACAATCTTGAGAGAATACGGTGTTGAGATGAGGTGCTGAGATCTACTCATCTTGACTGCCCAAGACAAGCCTCATGTATAAGTTATGCTTATTAAGCTGCCACCTACCAATCTGGAGTGGTCTGCCTCTCTTTTTGGTCTCTCCTTACACTCTGTGTAAGGAGGCCAGTTTGTAAACCAACAATTGGTGAGCTTGCCAGGAGACCAAAGAAATGGGCCTTGGAAAAGAGGCATCCAAGGGGGGATATCCTGAGTTGGCCATCAACCCTTATGTGGGGAAGGTGGCCTCTATATGTTAGGGTCTTGTGGACAGCAGTGTGAATATGGGAACACCTCCAAAATGCCAGCTAGTCTCATGCACGTGTTTGAGGAGCTGTGCATAGTTCAGTGGCAGAGAAGAGGAGTGAGTGGCTCCTGCTGTGGGCTGGCCTCTACTGTGGACAGTATAGCTGGCTGCTAATGCCAAACTAGAGGCTGAAGCTCAAGTTAGAAAGCTGGAAGAAGAGGTGAGGTTAGAGAAGGAGGAGTGGGTGTTCACTACTCTTCTAGCTTTGGATCTGGCAGAAAGGTGAGAGTGCAGGATAATAAATGGAGACCTTAATGTGCCATTTTACAAAGCTAGGAAGGTGCAGGCTGCTGTGGACTAAGGTCCAAGGGCTGTGACAAAGATTGATTGTAACTTCAGAGGTGGAATCCCTGGAAAAGTGAATGGAGGATGTTGTGGTGATTGACAGTGAAACAGACAAAATGCCCTGTGCCATCCGACCCCTAATACAAAGGAAAGCAAAAGCAAGCAACAACTCCACCCAGCCAGGCAGCCCCCAATTCAGGAAATGTTTTGATGACAGAATATACACCCACTGAGCTTGCTGATATAGCTGCCAAGTCCCAGAAAAAGGCCAGGGAAAATATCCAGGCATAGTATGGGTGGGGAGGAGGATGGCATTTCTCTGACGGGGCAGGAGGCAGAGAAAATGAGCAACACTCTGCCCTTCAGCAGCACCTACATGGCCTTCTGGGGGCTCAAGATACTCACTCCCTTATGGATCAGATTATTCTAGCCTGCAAGTAGTGATGTTCAATGAGGGGGAATGTCCCAGGGCATGTGTGACTCTGGAAGTCTATAGAGGAAGTACAACCAATCCTTAGGGTGTTGGGAATGAAACAGACCATCTACACTCCTGTCTTTGAAGGCCCTGATCATGCCCCATTTACTGCAGAAATGAAAGTCAAAATACTCCAGTCTCCCCCCAGCATCTGATATAGGACATTGACATTCATGCGGTGTCCAGTCATGGAACAAGATATTTATGATGTTGGGCAATCAATCCATTCATAATCTGGGGGAAAATGACAAATCCTAGGTTTGGTTATGGGCTGTTTGAAAGACTCAAGGCAGAGAGGGTGCTCAGAAATTCAAAAGGCTATCACAATTGATTGTAAGGAGTCTGGTTAAAGTAACCTGGAAGCAAATGTGGTTTGACCTCATTGCTGCCAGGACCACACCTGAACAGACAGCTTGGCAATCCAATACAGTGAGTTGGCCTGTGGAAAGCCTTAAAACCTAAACAGCAGTTTAGACTCACCCCACCTGCCCCTTACTATCCCTGATACCCCACCTGCTTTAGCAGAGGCCTCAGGGATGTGGTCTTATGTAGAATAGATGGCTCCCACACCCTGGGTATGGGATGCAGGCCAAGAAAGCCTCCAGGTGAGGGCCACTGGAGGTGGTCAGAGGCCACATGTTGTGCTCACTATTTACTGGTCACCCAGAGATAAACAAAAGGCAATAGATCAGGTTGACATTGGAGCCAAATATACTCTAACACATGCTAACCCTTAGAAGTTTTCTGTCCCCCTCAGTGCCATGGTTGGTTATAGATGGGAAACAGTTATGGTCAGAAAGGTCCCTTTGGGGACGCCTGGGTGGCTCAGTTGGTTAAGCGACTGCCTTCGGCTCAGGTCATGATCCTGGAGTCCCTGGATCGAGTCCCGCGTCAGGCTCCCTGCTCGGCAGGGAGTCTGCTTCTCCCTCTGACCCTCCCCCCTCTCATGTGCTTCTCTCATTCTCTCTCTCTCAAATAAATAAATAAAATCTTTAAAAAAAAAAAAGAAAGGTCCCTTTGACACTGCAAGTTGGATGTTCTCACAAGAATCTGAGATTTTTTTATATCTTCAATTCCAGAGAATATATTGGGCATTGATATCATATAAGGTCACACTCTGCAAAACTCTATGGGTAAATTTTGCCTTTAGGTTAGAGTAAGCAAACCCAGAAGGGGACTAGAAAGTCAATGACATCATTTTTAAAGTCAAACAGAGAAAGACATCATATGGTTTCACTCATATGTGGAACATAAGGAGTAACGTGGAGGACCACAGGGGAAGGGAGGGAAAACTGAATGGGAAGAAATCAGAGAGGGAGACAAACCGTGAGAGACTCTGGACTCCAGGGAACAAACTGAGGGTTACAGAAGAGAGGGGTTGGGGGTATGGGGTAACAGGGTGATGGGTATTAAGGAGGTCACATGTGGTGATGAGCACTGGGTATTAAACAGAACTAATGAATCGTTGAACACCTACATCAAAAACTAATGATGTACTATATGTTGGCTAATTGAACATAATAAAAATAAATAAAAAAATAAAAGAAACACACTAGTAAAAAAGGGGAGAAAATGGGGTTCCTGTTCTGGCATACTGTGTCCCCAGTCCATCTCCTCATGCCAGACAGTGCTGTTTCCCCCACCCAACATGTATGATACATACACGAAGTCAAATTCCTAAAGCTGCTAACCTCCCTCTCCTCAAGCCCAGGTGGAAATGTTCTGTTTTCCACTGGTATGATCATTTGGCCACCTTCTTTGCTCCTGCCATTGGCCTGGAGGATGTTATAGCACACATAGAAACCGTTATCAAATTCACTCAAAAGCCTTAAACGATAGCTAACAAAGCCTGTCTTTACCAAACATGGAAATGTTTCTGAGGAGAAAAGTTGTCCTCCAAAATAAGATGGCCTTGGATATCATTATAGCCTTGCAAGGAGGCACCTGTGTCATCCAAACAGAATGTTACGTGTTCCTACTTAATCAGTCTGCTAATGTATTACCTTTATTAAATCACATGAGAACAGACGAACACCAGAGTGAACTCACCCCCAGCCTAGAGGACTCAATAAATCAGTGGTTCAGATCATGAGATTCTTAACAAAAAAATTGTTACTTATTTTGGTAATCATTATCTTAATCTATGTTTTCTCTTGCATGTGCCTACATTGTTGCTATGGTATCTACCTCTAATTCAGCCAGATAGCCAACAGATGAGCCTCCTTCTTGCTAATGAAACCCGTTGCTGACAGTTCAGGGCACATTGTGGAAAAGGAGGCATATAAAATTGTAAGAGCTCTTGGGGCGCCTGGGTGGCTCAGTCGTTAAGCATCTGCCTTCAGCTCGGGTCATGATCCCAGGGTCCTGAGATCGAGCCCCACATCGGGCTCTCTGCTCCGCAGGAAACCTGCTTCTCCCTCTCCCACTCCCCCTGCCTGTGTTCCTGCTCTCGCTGTCTCTCTCTCTGTCAAATAAATAAATAAAATCTTAAAAAAAAAAGAAAAAAGATTGTAAGAGCTGCATCTGGGCAATTGAAGCTTCCTCCCCAGACTTGTCCTTGGAATTTATGTTTGGCCAGTGTTGCCACAGTGGGTGCTGTTTTCAAAGATGCAGGCTTGAGAGATGTTGAGACTGTCTGGACTGAATATATATGTGACTTGACCCTGTTAAAGCCTGTCTATAAACTTTTAAGATTGTGGCATGCAGGGGTGGAGATCTATTCCTTTTGCAGTCTCCCAAGACAAGCCTCACCTATGAGTTTCCTGCTTGTGAAACCTGCCACCTGCCCATCTGGAGTGGTTTGCCTCTTTCTTTGGTTTCTCCTTGCCTTCCACGTAAGAGAACCAATTTGTAAACAAACAAACTTATATAAATTTGGCCAGAAATCTGTTGTAGTTCTAAAGGCCATTCTAATGATAGAATGAGTAGGAATAAAACCAAAATGGAGCAGTACTAAAAATGCAAATAATTTTTTCACATAATTATTTTGATGTGTTTCCAAAGTTTCAAAGATAATTGTTGTTACTTTTGTTATTCCAAAGACTGCAATGCCTTTTCACAACAGGGTCCACACCTCTGTATGTGATAGTCCTTTCCTTGCCTAAGTTCAGCTTTAAGTATCTACTCTTCCCCTTTTGTATCTCTGGACCCCCTCAACACCTTTTAGCTTGGAATTTCTCTCCTGCTTTTGCTTGGAGGATCTAGTCATTGGGAACCTATTCTAGCCTGGAGTCCTTAGAAGGCTCAGTTTGGTGACAGCCTATTTGCCAAAACACCCCCAGAAACAAAGAATTAGGAAAGAAGAAGAATGAGACAGCAAAAGAGGGAGAATGAATAAAGAAGATTGTATTTCAAGCTGTCCACAGCTTAGTAACGAAGCTGATCACTCAGTTGTGGGGAGTGTTCCCAGAGGCCGCATAAACTATTGTTCTTTGGACATATCATCTCAAGACAACAAGGAATTGTTGCTAGAGCTTCTGCACACAGATTTCAGAAGCAAGGTAAGTTCAAGAACCTGAAGTGGCATGAAATGAGTAAGTACAGTGCCCATTCTTGGGCTGCCCATTATGGCTCCTGGCTTCTTCACTCATCTGCTGCCTGCTTTGATCTCTAAAATCACTCCTGCTCCACTCCTTAAAATATAAAATATGACAATATAATTAATATTATAATTGGATTTCTTCTTAGATAACATATAGCAAAGTGCTTACATTCATGAATTGTCAGGTTCTGATAGCAGAAATGATTTCTCATATGTTTTATGAGGTGGCATGAAAATGACTTTCAATAAGTAGAATAACACAAAAAATTTGAGACTATTTCATAAATCCAAAAAAATATAAAACCATATGGTAAATAGGAAATACATTTATCTTAGTGTTTTTAAAGACCTGCAATCACAGGCATGACAGCAACACTTTCCTAGGAGAGAATAACTATATTCTATTCTTATGCTGTTGATTACAGAGTTGAACTGATGGAATGTGAAAATTTATTTAGTTAGATAATATGGTATTTAGTTAGATTATTATATTAGTTTTTTTTTTTTAAGATTTTATTTATTTATTTGACAGAGAGAGAGACAGCGAGAGGAGGAACACAAGCAGGGGGAGTGGGAGAGGGAGAAGCAGGCTTCCCGCCGAGCAGGGAGCCCGATATGGGGCTCGATCCCAGGACCCTGGGACCATGACCTGAGCCAAAGGCAGCGAATTAATGACTGAGCCACCCAGGCGCCCCTGTTTGCTCTCCATTATTTGCATCCCACTACAACAGTTTTTAAGAGGAAGCACATTTGTCTCCTCTGTTTATCTTCCCTATAGTTAAACACAATATCAGTTGTAATTGAGTGCAGTAGTCCTAAGTTTCTGAAAGTGT